>NC_092076.1:19601931-19747390 GCF_039877785.1 Chaetodon trifascialis | reverse complement strand
TATTTTCAATTTAAACACTGTGCTGATTTCTTGTATTTACAAAGTCAGACCAATGATGTACCCCATTCACTTTTTGAAACCTGGGACTTGACAAAATCCCTGTGAAGCCCTCTGGAGGTGTCACACTGTCTAACGAAATGAAACAACTGTAATCTGTAACTGTAGTAAGGTTTCAGACAGTCGTCTGAGTAACATTACGTACCTGCATTCACACATTGTCCCAAATAGTCAGTAATATTTAGGTACCTTGTGAATTATGGGAAAGCCAGTTCAAATCAGGTAAGAATCTGTATTGGCCATTTATTCCACCTGCTTATTTGAGAGCAGTTACTTAAAGGGTGATGCCACAATTTCTTAAGCAAACATCATTCAATTGCAATCATCAGTTCTAACAGCCACATGTATCTGATAGATAGATAGATAGATAGATAGATAGATAGATAGATAGATAGATAGATAGATAGATAGATAGATAGATAGATAGATAGAAAGAAGCATGATTGTCATGGTATAACCTTTTGTTTATAGAAAATAAGAACAATGTTAGTGAAAATTTGTCCTGTTCGTAGTTTTTAGCTTATTTATTGTTACTGTTCTTGGGTCAGATTGAGGGAGAAGCTTTAACTGTTTTCCGATTAACAGTGAAGTGTATTTGAGTGTGTATTTCTGAATTTTGAACAGAACCAGGCTACCGGTTTCTATCTGCTTTCAGTCTTTATGCTAAGCTAGGCTAACCACCTTCTGACTCCAGCTCTGTACGTAACACACAGACATGACACTGATGTACTGATATGCAATGTGCGATTAAAATGTAAAAGAAAAGAAAAGAAAAGAAAAAATTAAAATACAAATGTTCCCATAATTATGGTTACGGGCTGAAAACGGATTTGTCCTCCGCCAATTTAGGGAACGCCCTGACATTCATTTTTTTTTTTTTACATCTTTTTATTTATTTATTTTGCTATTTTACCCATGAGTCAGATGTTATTAGTTTCATGGTTTAAATCCTGGGATTTAACCAAGTTTAACAGAAAGATTGCAAGCAGGGGATAACTATCATTTTACATCGGTCAAAAGTGAAATATACTTTCTATCAGACCAGCAGTTGTTGGTCCAGAAATAAGTGGAATACTAATTAAAACCATCTCTTTTTATGCTAGTACATCTGTTCAATAACTATTACACAACATGTAAATAAAAGAAGAAAAATGTTAGTCTCACTTCTTCACAGTTACCACAGTGCTTTTCCTTTCAATTGTTTCATTTTCTTCATCCACCTCAGCTCAACTTGTTTCTTTTCCTTCTTCCTCTTTTTCGTGCCTCTTTCCTCTTTTGTCTCATGTGTGACTGTTTCTTCAGCATCTTCTCCCTTTTCTTTAACTGTTCCTCTGCTTATTTTCCCCTGCTTATCTTTCTCCATCATTCCATCTCCTGCTTTCTCTTCCTCTCTTGTGTCCCACCCTGGAGGTCGCTCCAGGCTGATTGCCTTCTACATGCTGCACACAAACCTCTTTACTGTCCTTAGGATCCCTACACTCTGCGCACACACACAAAAGCATACACAAGCAAAAGCACACAAGTGCAATCCTCCATGGATCCACATTTGCACAGAATACACACACACACACACACACACACACACACACACACACACACACACACACACGCAATCCTTCCCGGTCTTGTTCTCCATAAGTTCCTCTACCTCATTCTTCTCTCCTTCACTGATTCTCTGTCTTGCTTCTTTATAGTCCAGGAGGCTGCAGTGGAAGACATTACAAACTAGTTAATCCACATTGAAAGAGAGCGACCGATATGATGTTCATATACAACAGAGCAAGCTAACTAATTAATAGCCTAAGTGAATGTAATTTCTGTCTAACCTATTCTAATAGCTGACATGGTTGATGGCAGTAGCAGTGATACCCGCAGTAGCACTAGAACGAACAATTGTAGCACAGCTATTAATGTGGTAGAAGCAAAGGTTGCTTTTATTTGTTTAACAGTAGTCGTGGCAGTTCTGCCATTACGAGAGGTTGTAGTAGTTTTGCGAAAATAGTGCCGATGGTTCAATTGAGCGGAAGGTCACAGCCGTGCTGCGGTCTGTGAATGCCTTGGGATCCAGCGGAGAAACACGAGTATGGATGGCGGCGGTGATGCGGTTCAGTGTTCCACCGTTTTTCATGCTGACTAGAAAGGAGACTGACGCTCGAGCGGGTGGAGACTGCTACACATTTAAATCCCCCGGGTCGGTTTTTCAGCGTTTAGCGACAAATAACTTTTCCTTTTTTTAAATTTTCCTTCTGTTGTTGGATTCTTTTAGAGCTGGTTTAATGTCGTAAATGACAGGTCTGTAAGGGCGTCGTTGTTGGGAAGTTTTTTCGAGGGGGGGTTTTGACCAGCGAAGGGCCATGGCAGTCGAGGCTCGGCCAGAGCTGGTCGGGAAGCGGTTCCTCTGTGTCAGCGGGGACGAGCCGCCTGAAATTGGCGACATTGGTCGGTGGCCGTGGAGGTCCGGGGTCATACGAGCCGTTAACCACCGTGACAGCGACAATCCCGACCTGACGGTAAGGAAAACGCTGAAATTGTCTTCCTCTTTGGTCTGTTACATGCAAAGCAAATGGTAAAATCTCTGTGGTTGGTGGCTAGCCAGCGAGGCAATGTTGCAGGCTTGCCAGGCGGAAATTATTTTGTGGCTTTCTCTTAGTTGTTATTGTGGCTCTATGGACCAGCGAGTGTACTGCTTGTATTTCTCATTGTTTCTCCAAAATGTTTTGTTATTTTGCGTGTTTAAGCTCCACTAGTTATTTGACCACTTAGCAAGCAAGTTAATGCGAGGCAGACTTCCAGCAAAGGGTTAGGGAAAGGAAACAGCTAGCTAATGTTTTTCCAGACAGTTCTCTGCTTATTTACAGAAAAATCTTATCTCACCCATAAACCATTTACTGAGGTAAAGACACGCTTACATATGTTCACCTTTAGTTAGGGCTAAGAATGAAGAAACCACTGTGGGCTCCATAGAAGTTATGTACACGGTGTCTTCAGACCATAATAAGGGATACTGCAAAGCTTTAATCTCAAAATGAGCAATTTGTCAACGAGAAACACCTGGATTTTAAAACGATCTTGTGTCCTCTGAGAGCGGCAGTATTTGGAAAAGCATGTGTAGGAATTTGAGTCCGGGCAGCTAAATGCTTTAATCTGCTGTATACTGCAAATCAGCTGACAGAGGTAAGGTTAGCTTTATAGATTTACCCCTCGTTACAGCCTTTACGTTAGCTAATCCCTATTACCTCGTGGTTATTGGTCACAATCCGAGTTATTTGAGCGTGCTGATCAACCTTAAAGCCTCCTCTGCCTGTGTTTTTCTGGCGGACAACAACCTCTTCGACTTGGACAGGGGCGCAGGAATGCTAGGACTTGTAAAAACATAAAAGGGCTGAACAATGGGCAGTTTTTATTAACGTGAAAGATTGTCTACAATTTGAAGAACTGTCAATTTGGGAGCCTTCAGGAGCATTCGTTTTTCCTTCTTGACGTGTTATTTTTGCATTCTTAACAGGCAGGCAGGGGTGGATGAAAATCTTGGCAATATATTGGTCTGATTTTTCCTCCTCCTTCAGGAAAGAGCTATTTTCATAATGGGTTAACAGGCCAAAACCAGCAAACAATTAAATATTTGCCCTGACAAGCCCTTGGCTGGCAGATACACATACTGTCTCACTGTACAATGTGCCTGCTCCCCGTTTTCTTTTGTTCACAGAATCCTTCTATCTGCAGATAGCTGGCTGAACCCCAGCACATTTCTCATTTGATGATTTGGTGTGATTTCAGTGTAAATATGTGCTAGATCGTCAGGACAGTCAGTACATATTACATCTTCTATCAAATATTGTCATTTAGTGATCATAGGTCTCTGGTAGGGACATTCTTTGTGTGTTACTTGAGAGCCATTGATGGTAGTTCATTTCTTGTATGTTTTTATATATGTATCTTAAATCTGAATTTAAGACCACATACATGCCACTGGTCCGAGCATGTCACTGACTGCTTATGGCGCTTTCTATGTGATGTGGACAGAAGATAAATTCCAAGTTTCGCATCTTCATAGCATTCTCTTATTCTGCATTTCTCTCATGCGTTTACATCAAGTTGTCTGTGTTTCTGACATGAGTATTGAGGTGACGTAATTTTCTGAATCGATTACAGTGTCACAGCTATACGCTTGTGTATTTGTTTTGCCGCACAACAAACATGCTCCCAGCCTCCTAATTCTCTTGTAGAATTGGTTCTTGTCTGTGATGTGAGGCAGTTAGTAGTGTTCTGGTTTAATTCCATACAATAGGCACAGTCTCATTAGCAAGGGGCTTAACTAGCTGAGTGAATACAGTGGAGAAGGATTGGAGATTAGATTAGAAGAAGTGTGTCAAGCCAAGCTGTCAGGCCTTTGTCAAGTGTCTGTGGTCAGACAGGCCAGTAGTGCAGGAGTATAGTGGGTTTGCAGCAGCCCACTAAGGTTTACTGGCTCATAACTATATATCTTAGAAAGATAATGCCGTTTAAACAAGTCAATACACATGACAATAAATTGATGTTGAGACCAGTCTGAGATTACCACCCAGTGCCAAATGTCTAAAATCTGTTGGGCAAATCAACAAGGTTTATCCTTCACACTGGTTGGTTAAGACAAGGTTTAAGACAATAACATTTAATTTTGTGGTTATACACAATTAACTCAGCACAGTGTTTTCAAGTAGCGAAAAATTCTAATACAAAGCTGAAACAATCAATTAATTGATTAGTAGATTGAAAGAACATTAACCAGTAACTGGATTATTATGTTAACGTGGTTATTTCATGTCTGTAGCTTTACATAGGAGACAATTGACTTTTTTCCTTGTCTTAAATGTATTGATTATTTTTGGGATTTAGACTGTTGGTTGGACAGCACATGCAATTTGAAAATGCCAGCTCACAAACCATTTGAGGTCTTGTTGTCTGAGTGCTCTCCACCTGATAAATACTGTTTATTAGCTTGGCACTTTTTCACTTTATGCGATCACTGAACATGATGGGAACTTGCTGTGCTTTGTGCAGTAATCCAAGGTTAGCACTCATACTTTATAGGGCAATTCTGGGTTGTATACAATCACATCTTACCTTGTTAATAAGCATCACAGAAAACATCAATCAGTGCATTTATACCTCTGCTGGGGTTTTTAAGAGTAATAACCCCTTTGAGTAGGTACAGTGACATTTTTGTTGAACTCTATTAGTAAAGCTATGATAACTGTACTTGACAGGTAACTCTTATCATTATTATTATTATTATTATTATTGTTATTATTATTATTATTATTATTATTATTAGTAGTAGTAGTAGTAGTAGTAGTAGTAGTAGTAGTAGTATGTTAGACAGACATCGTAGATTAAACCAGTTTGACTGGCTTAGAGCTGATGTAGGCTGAAGAATGAAAATGAAGATAAGTAAATAATATTAGACTTACTGATGTGTTTCGCTTAATTGCTTTAGAGGCAGTTCTGCATATAGAAAATATGACGGTGACAGTGGCAGTTGCAGTGATAGCAACATATTGTAATAAAGAATCACTGTAGTGATTACTGCAGGCTGCTTGACTGCTTGTTCATGTCGTTATTTATTCTTTTGGGATGTTCCATCTGTTCAGTAGCTTCATTGTCTAACCCGTAGTCCACAGTATGCAATGAGCTCATAACCAATTAGTGAACATGATATATATCCAAAATGATGAAACAGCAGGTAGAGGCTCAGAATTGGTATTTATTTTCATATCTTGATGCTGCTATTGAACTAATAGTATGTGTACAGGTGCTAGTCCAATTTAGTTTTTCTGTATATCTTAGCTAAATGTATTGCAGTCATGCAGGTGCTATCTTACAATCCATGTGAGGCCTAGTTGTCTGAGTTCTCCCCACTTGATAAACCTGATATTTTAAATGAGCGTGGCTCTAGAGGAATAAGAATGCTTTATGCTTTGTACTTTATGCTTTATACAGGTGCTGGCATAAGAAAAAGTTCAAGAACACCTGCATGTATTAAGATATAGTACTCTACTAATGGAATTGTAAATTCCTTTGCAGTGACCCAGTATTGGTGCTGTAGGAACAGTCTCAAACAGACAACAGAAAAAATACATGACAGAAAGGAGTTCAAATGGTAACAGAGATGGATTCCTGACCATTGAAACTTCAGCAGTGACATGCAGAGCATCTAAACAGCAATGTAATTGTCTTGCATACTCTTCGTTTTTGGTGGAACTTGAGGGGTACTGATACAAGCTAAAAGAAAAAGCTCAACAACAGAACCCTAAGCTGGTACATTAGGCATAAAACTGCCATACTCATCTGGATTCACAATGAATCAATGGAAAGGGCAGGGCAGCCAGGTCATTGCCTATAGGAGCCTTTGTTTTCCATTACGTACGTGTGTGTGTGTGTGTGTGTGTGTGTGTGTGTGTGTGTGTGTGTACACGCGTGTGTGTACAGTAGCAGGGCTGCTAGTTTGTTTGTAGAGCTGTGGCCTGAGGTTCATCTCTGTGTGGCTAATCAGCAGAAAATGACTGTGACCGGGGAAGAACCTTCCACATACAGAATCCATGCATGGTTGTTGCAGTGTTGCAGTTCAGCCAGCTTAGAAACATTTCTAAGCTATGTGTAACTGTGTGTAGGGTTGTGAATAGCAGCATTGTTTACAGTACAAACACAAACCAGAGACAGAATAATCATGGCAGGAGGGAAGCTTTCACCTTTTTAAGTAGATGCTGCAGTAGGTGCAGATATGTGCCATTATATTGACCATTTCTGCCAGTATAAAATTGACTTTACTTTAAATTATTTGGAATGCTTTTCACTGCATTGTGCAAATTTCAGTTTGCACTTCTGAAAAAAAGTGTTCAGTGAAATTTAAGCTGTCTGTCAAATTTGTGTACACAAACAGAACTGAATGGTAACTAATAGATAATATGCTAAGCCTTGGCAATAAATAGTTACTATTCCAGAGTGGATCTAAGTTGCATTGTATTGAATTACAAGGAGGAAATACATAGTAAAATATAAGGGGCTTAACAGCAAATTTGTTTTCATTCAGAGCTTCTGTTGATGTTCTTGAATGATGGTTTGAAGGGTTGTTGTCATATTTTTTTACATCATCATCTTAACGATAAAAATAAAATATCTTCAAACAAAGCCATCAATTTGAATGAAGCGATTAATCGGATTAAATTAGTGTTTTGGTTTTTTTTTTACTTACAGTGTTAGTGTAGTCTAGTGTGTAGTGTAGTGGGTTGATGTGTTTTTGTGTGTCATATCAAACAGGTTGAGGTACAAAATGTATTAATTTACTACATCTACAGGATTTATTCTCACTGATTAGCCTTCAGATGTGATGTTTATTCATCCCATTGTTCACAGTGCATATGTCTTTGTGCTGATATCTACAGGCAGCACAGAAACTCCTCAGGTTCTCAGTAGCATATGGCAGCATTTTAGTATTTAGCAGAACCTGTAATAATATATTTCAGGATTATCAGTGTAATAAAAGGACTTGTCATGAGTCTGTATTTACCAAGTTGATATTCACATGGTAAGCTGCAGTACTGCTATGTGACATCCAGGTTATGTGGTGTTTGGGCAGTGCAGTAACTGGATACACTGAGTGTTCGTGGTTTGTTTCCTGGTGCCTAAGGAAACAAAATGTAATCTGAAGCCAGGATGGACTGGCTAAATTGCTGACTGGATGTACCCTTCCCCCATCTCTCCCGAACGCGCGCGTGCACACACACACACACACACACACACACACACACACACACACACACACACACACACACACACACACACACACACACACACACACACACACAGACACGGACACACGCACAAATGCACAAATGCATGCATGTACACAGTGCACTAAAGCTCTACTACATCACAGTGCGACAGAGGGCAGCCATAAAGTCTCCTATAGGCTCAGAGGCTTCCCAGATCACCCTGGGAATACATTAGGCTCTACTACTGAACAGCTGTTAAGTAGTAGATTGTGTCAGACCTGAATGGTGTACTGTTCTCCACTTATATTCTTACCAAGCAGGCTCCAATAGAATTTGCATTTTAGATGCATGCAATGTTTAAGATCATCATGTCTTTTAGAAAACTGACCAAAGAACACCACTGGAACTTGATAAATCCAAATACTTACTGCCAAGCACCAGAGGCTTGTAAAATGTATGACATTCACCACCATTTTGATCTCAGTTTTGGACTGATTGTTGTATCTGTTGGTCTTATACTTTGACTTCATGGTAAATTCTATGATATTTGTCTGCCTTATTGAGCAATTTTGAAATCAATATGCAAACTCTGATCTGAACTCGTTACAGTATTAAACAGGTCTCACATCTCAGCTCATCTTCATCTCTTGACCTCAGTTTTCACCTAGCGAGGTGATTTTTGATTTTTAAGTTTGAGTAAGCAAGCACCCAAGAATGGATTTCTGTCTAGTCAGATACTTACAGACTAATAATTAGCAAATGTTTAGTAGACTTCTAATGATAATTTAGGAGATATTTGACAGTGGTTTCAGAACTGTCATCATGCTGTTTGCCCACAAGAATTGTAAGACCAGTGACGGTGAATAAGTGGTCCATTCAGTCAGGTGTAGCAGGGTTCATGTTGATGCCTGTGCCTGTGTGATTTCTGTGATTCAGAAAACACAGATTGAATTGTGGAATTTGATAATAAAAATGGAATCTACCAGAAAACGTGGAATGCTGCTGAAATTGCCAAAATGTGGATGCAGTTTAATTGGAAAGTGTTTTTTTTTTTTCATAGCGCCCAAGCAGAATAAATTGAAAAAAAAACCCCAAAAACATTCTGCTGTGTTTTTGTGGCACACACACAGTCATCAACGAACAGGTCCTCTGATAGAGAGAGGCAGCACACTAGCAAGAGCTCTCAGTTCAATTACATCAGCAGATGCAAAACATGACTTTGTTGAAGATTTTATGGCTGCATGCGCACAGTCAATCAGAAAAAATGAAAAAGCTACGTCTGTTTCAGGTCAAGCATTGTAAGCAAGGTATCTATCACCGGTAGCTTTCTCCTTAAACCCCAAGAGCATTCTGCTACTCCTAAGTGCTACTGTAGTTCAGTGCATTGTGTGTTTTCACAAGTAAGCGATGCTAAGGTCCACTGAAAGAATCATATCGGTCCAAGTCATATGTTGGACTCAGAGCTGTCCTGTGTATTTTTGAACACTGCTGTCAGGGAATACTGGCACAGCCCTATAACTAGACTGTTTTACCAAAGAATGTGAGGGAGGCTATTTTAGTGTAGCCAGTAATGAGGAGGTTGTGTTAGTTCAGTTTGGAACATCTCCCAAATGGATCGAGCAACTGTGGCTCATGTGTGTTCATCTAGTTTGGCTGTATCTTTTCTTTTGAGTAGAAGAGGAGATCTCACCCACTGCTTGTTTGTATTCTGCTTATTTCTGTTACTGGGACACAGGCAGAGCAGTTCGTCTTGCTGTCCACCCCCTGAGGTGAACTTGTAATCGTTACTTGCTCTGACCTTGTTGGAGAAAGCTGGGACTGATGGAATGCTGCCTTACCTGTCTGTGCAATGTGTCTGTCTGCTGTTCTTACTGACATCAGTTGACCCCGTAATGTAATACACTTAATCTTGTCATCAACTAATTCATTATTTTAACATGGTTGCTCTGTGCCTGTGGGACACTACAGAAGGATGAATGACAATAGGCCTGCTTACAGTCTCTCTAGTTGAATTTCAAACAGGGTCCCTGTTGTCCTCAAGAACAGTTTGTTCTCTTCATGCAACAAAAAGGCAGAAAGCAGCTTCAAGTGAAAATTGGAAGTGAAGCTCATTATTAATAATATAAATTGCATATTGTGATGTGCCACTATTCTGCGGGCAACACTTTGTGTTATAGTTACTTCTATGGACAGACACTTGGATTATTAGATTAGCTCTGTCATAGCTATTAAACTCCCATCTGTAGCCCAGTCCCTGTCCTTTTCTGTTGTTTCCCTCCTGGCTGCCTTGTCTTGTTAGTTTCTGTATTGCTCTGTGCTGTTATATTGTACGTTGTACTGCTCTCCCAGTCTGATCCTTGTCCAGTCCACCCTGACTTGTTCTCTCATTTCCTGTCTGCTCCTGGTCTCTTCTGTCCTGTCCCAAGGCATGCTTTTACGCCCATTGGATTTGAACTGGATTATATGTATTACATATAACTAACATGGTTTATAATAGATCTTTTTTGCAGTAAAGAGCAGAAGTGAGTGTTGTTTGTGCAGAAAATAATCACAAATACTGCAAATTATTACTGCAGTTTGAGTCTGAGCTCCATTTATGGTTGAAATCACATTCCCTTATAAAGGTCAAAGTACAAGAGCTAAGACAGTTTTCTGGTTAAGTGTATAGTCAATTGAAAGAAATTGAATTGGGAACTATTTTCAAGCCAAATAATTGCAAAAATGTGATTTGCTGGTCCCGGCTTCTGAAATGTATGGACTTGCTGCTTTTCTTTGCCATATAGGACAGAAATTGAGCTATCTTTGACTTTTGTGGAGTGTTAATTTGACAACGTATCTGTGATAGACATTTTTCACTAAATGAGTAAGCAGACAAAGTGATTTTGTTGTTCTAGTCCTAGAAGCAACTGCACTATTGCGTATTTCTTGATAATGTTGTGGTGGTTTTCTCTGCACTGCGTAACCTGATGAATTCAGAGGCGAGATAGCTATACGCTCTGCATCATATCTGCTGTGCTAAACATAACAGAGTTTCATGTCCTTCAACAATGAGTGTCCTGGTTTTGTTTTTCTTCTCTCACCTATAGCTCAGTGCTTTTGGTAGCTATATTTAATCATATATATGCTTCTTTTCTGAGCTTGGTCTCTTTTATTTGGTCTTTAAATTTGTGTTGACTTTAATTCCTGGTAGCATTCAAAAGGACTGGCATATTCATCCTGGCCTTCTGCTGTTGGTGCATGACTCACTGACTGCATGTCTGATATTACAGAGACAGAGAGAGAGACAGAGACAGAGAGCAAGAGAGAGACACAGAGAGAGAGAGAGACAGAGAGAGAGAGAGAGAGAGAGAGAGAGATAAAATAAGGGAGAGATGGGCAGATGAAGGGAGAAGAGAGAGATGTTTCAAAGAGCTGAAGTGAAAGAGAGAGGGAATGTTATTTGAAAAATGGAGAAGGAGAAAAAGCGAGAGTTGTGTACTCTCATTAGTCGTTTGGTTTTCCAGCCAGCCAGGCTCTCTGGCAGAGAGAGAACGAGAGAGCAGAGGAGGAGGGAAAGAGAACGAGAGAGAGCGAAAATGGGAATGTGAGAGAGACGGAGAGAGAGGGGTTTCTTTCTCCTCTGTCTGGCCTCTCTCCCATAGCAACAGCGGCTTAGCCACGTGAACGCCAGTTCCTTTGAGTTCACCCACTGCACAGAACTTAACTCCTTCACCACCGGATTACAGCACAATACGGCAGCACAGAGCCAGAGAAGACAAGTCAAGACAGAATAAACGTATGAAAGAAATGATGTATCTGATTATACCAACTGAATTGATTTGACACAGGATTAGAACAAAATGTATGATTTATAAATATGATTTCTTCTGTGTTCAGTAACTACATAGCATTTAACTATGCCAAATAGAATACCACGGAGTACAGTAGAATATTACCACAGAAAACTGTCATATAGAGTAGAATCCACCTATAGAGGAATTGCATGTCACGTGGATCACAATCTAATACGTCATGCATAGAGGAATCAAATAGGTCTCATAGGTTGGCGGAATATAGTGCTGTCATGTCGAGTATAGAGCTGTCAGTGAATATTCTAAATTTGAATATATATATGTTCAAATTGTAAAAAATGTGGTTGCTTTGGTGGGAGTGATATAACAACTGTTTCTGGTTAAACAAAGCAGATCTTACTCTTTAGCAAAAAGGTATCTCTGTAGTGATCCTTTGTGTAGTGTTGTCAGACACTTGTTATAACAATCTGAGCCTGTCAGTGGCAAAAACAAACACCAGCATCATTTAACTAATGGCAAATTTTGACCCCAGTAGAGTAGCATTGTGCTGTTGTACAGGCTGGGTACCATTCACATTTGAACCAGTACCTGAAATTTCATACTGCTACCCAGTGGTACCTTTTTTCAGTACTTTACTCTCTCTGCAGTAACAGTGTGTCTGTTATGTTGTTGTTGCTGTTGTTGTTATCTTCACGACTGTATTGCTTACATACTGTGATTTTTCTCAGTAAATAGTAAATAGCAATTCATGTACTGTTTGTTTCATACTAATACTAAGCTAACATCATCCAAAACAATGAAAACCTTACTACTTAATTACCTTAAGATGTTAATGACATTGTCTATGCCTCGCTTAAAGTTTCATCATCCACAGAGGGTTCAGTGTTTTCAGAGCTGGTTGCAGCTGTGACATTAGCTGCAGCATTGTGTCATTGTGTAAAAATTTTCACACGAGTAATTCATTATCTTATTATTATAAGAGTGAAACAGATTGTTGACTGGAGTCAACGTGGGACAAAATTGGCTTCTGTAGGTTTCCCGACTGTGTGTGTAACACAGTTCATACCTACCCATAATCATCTATAGGAACATAAACTGTTGTTTGTTTCGGTATTGTTGCTTTTGACAAATTGGAACCACAGGTTAGTCTTAGCAACCTACTTTAAACTGAATCCTCACATAAAGCTGCCGTACCCAACACTGTACTGTACTGAACTGCAAAGCCTGGATACAAACCTTGCAAGTATATGGTATACGCTATCAGTGTATATAAGCAGGGACGCAGTAGAAATTAAATTAAAAAATATGCTTGACTTTTGATTGCATTGGCCAGTTCTCACAATTGACTGGAGATCTTACATCAGCTCCAACATATGTGTAACAGTGTGGAACAGTTCCATAATCTACAACTATTCTGAATCAGAGGATCTCTACCTATATTCCACTACAGAGTGAAGCAGAAAAGTCTGTTTTTGTCTTTTTTTCTTTCTCTTCCTGTTCACTGATCCTTTTAGTCCGCAGCTAGCTAACTCTTTCCAGGTGGTGTAGAGTTAACTTTCCTCACCTTTCATCTCCTTTACTGTCAACATGTATTTACTGACATAAATATTACCTGAACAACTTTGACAAATAGCCTGTTGTTACAATATACTGTAGGAAATAGTAGGGAATGCGTTGTCTTGATGTAAGGATTCATGCATTTTCTGCATTTCATTGATATCATTGTCAGTGTTATTGACTGATAGTTAATTCTGTGTTGATTTAAATAGCTGATGAGATAAAATGAGTGACTTTAGGCGACCTTGAAAGCCTGTGTCTTTCTGTAGTGCGTGTGTGTGTGTGTGTGTGTGTGTGTGTGTGTGTGTGTGTGTGTGTGTGTGTGTGTGTGTGTGTGTGTGTGTGTGTGTGTGTGTGTGTGTGTGTGTGTGTGTGTGTGTGTGTATATATTACACTATTTAGTTGTATGTGTTGGCCTTCTCTTCATTTTAGTCTCGTTGTGTTTCCAGATATTCTATGTGATGAGTCAACCTCTCCCTATTTTAAGAAAAAGAATATTCATAATGAACATTAAGATGAAGACTTTAGTTGCTGAATATTGCTTTGTTTATTGGCCTTGAAAACTCATATTGCTTCAACCTTGCTGTGAGTAGACTCAGTATTTGACATGTCTCAGCTGGAATGTGAGCCACAATTAAACAAGTTAACTCTTGTTACCGGGGAGAGGAAAGATTCCCTCACACAGAGCTTATCCTCTTGTTGTCAGCAGGCTGCATGTCTCTTGTATTTTGTCTCAGAGAGCAAAGGGCATTGCCTCTCACTAGTAGTATCTAGAGCTACAACTACTGATTATTTTATTATCAGTAAAGTGTAAACTATGAAATAATTTATTAATTGATTGATTAATTAAGTACTGTTTCAGTTAATCACCAAATTGTTTAGTCTAGAATATTTTAGAAAATTGTGAAAAAATGTTCACCACATTTGTGGTCATCAGTTGTGCACGATAACATCTCTAAGTTATCCATCTTGTCCGACCAGTCCAAAAATCCAAAGATATTCAATTAACAATGAAATAAACAGAGAAAAGTAGAAATGAATCTCAACTGAGAAGTTCGAAGGAGATAATGTTTGCTGTTTTTCTTCCTTAATAAGTCATTCATCAAAATGGTCACACTGGTTTCTGATGATTGACTAATCAAATGATTAACATTGTCGTTCCTCCATAATGTTGCCCACTGTCATAGTTCTCAGAAACATTAATTTTATCATTGTAAAACACCTTTCATTCAAACTCAATAGGAACAAAATAAAACTCACCAAAACCCTCTTGGTTTGTCTTTCCACTGTTCCAACATTTACAACCAACTCTGGATTGATTGAAATAAACTCTTAATTCACTGAATCAGGAGAGGAGCAACAGCAGAAAGGATATCAGAGAAGCAGCAAACACTGTGTAGAGCCAGAATATTTTCACATCTAACTCTGGGAATTGTTTTCACCAGACATTATGACCGGAAAGATGTAAATTTGTTGGACTTCAACAGATTTTCAGTACAGAATCACATACTAATTTTAACAATCAAATGTATAGTTTTTTTACATTTCGAATATAAATTCAAATTAGAGTATCATTAGAGTATTCATTAACAGCCCGACTGTGGAAACAAGCATGAAAAACATGGGGACAAAGAGACAAAGCAAAGTGATGATAAATGTTGTCCACAGGGCTGAATGATGTGAGAAATTATCTGCTCACAATGTCTCTCTGACCAGTATTGTCATTTAAGCTCTGCTTATTTTCAATAAACTAAATTAAACTAATCTTAATGATAATGTGGCTGTTGACCTTCTTTGTAGCCCTGAATAATTGAGGTCCTGATTCACAGTTTTCAATCACAATTGGATATTTTAGTTCTGCTAAGCTGTAATATGTAGTAAAAGTTACCAATACATAAATATTAGACTTTTATCAGTATACTCAATATCAAAAAACTTCTCATCTTCTCTCAACATACATGTGCATATATGTTGTCAAGTACTTAATAGCTCTCCACAGTGGTATACAGTTACAGTAGCATCGCTATTGTCACATGTATCATCTTTGGGTAGTCAGTCAGCCGTCGCAGCCACAAAGCTGTACAGTTTTACAGACAAGCAGACTCTCTGTTCTGCCAGCCATGCAGCCAGGCTTCTCTCCCTCCCTCTCTCAGCCCTCACCTCGCTATCCTGTCAGTAAAGTGCCTTTCCTCAGCTCTCTACTGTGTCCTCTTATTTCACTCAGGCTCCAAAGAAAAGTCAGATGTGGACTGCAGATGTCTGTGCACACACATATACTCACACTCAGGACCTGGTTTGTCTCTTCTTTTGTTGGAGAGAGACAGAAAATTAAAAGGGACTGGAATAAAGGTCCAGCATGCACACCTTGAAACAGGTGTGTGTTTGGAGTGTTTCCAAGCTCTGAACAGTTGCACATACTCATGTACACCTCTATGTATTGAGGTGTGGGAGTAGTGGAGTCCTGCAGTGTAATGATGCTTGTGAATTACATGCTGTGATATTGGATGGGAGGCTCCAGCCACTGAATCACATACAGCAAAGACATGGCGAGAAAGGGTCTTTCAGGAGAACTCCATGTAGTCTGTTAAATTTCAGACGTACATTTTTAAAAAAGGATTTTAATTAAGCCCAATGAAGCTAGAGCTGTCATCTGTGTCCAAGGAGGGAAAATCACACTGCCCAACAGAGTGTAGAATGTATCTTACTACTCAACCTACCACCATGAAGTAGAAAGGCTTACTTTAGAAGCCCTGTGCTTGGAATTTGGTTGGTTGTTAAGTTTTGGCGTTCCACAGTCTGAATAGGCATTTTTCCTGCGCTGCTGGAAATGTTACTTTCTAACTTGCTCAAATCTCTGCAGAAGCCTGACCTCAGAACTAGTTCACCAGGGTTGTTGGTAAAGTTGTATATTTGTGTGCGTGTCCCCTGTGGAGGATAGTGGATGTAGTGGTGTGTGTGAAGTCCAACATTTCTGTTGATATTTCAGCAGTAAATTGTTACAGCTTTAACTACTGCACAGTTGCCTCCAAGATGCCCATTATGCCAAAAAGCAGCACTACATGACCATTGGTGTCTTCTGCATTCCCTTTTCTGTTTTCTGTAGTTATATTACATTTTAAGTAAAATGAATTGAAAATATAAAACAAACAGAATTTGTCTGAGGTAATTTATGCATGCAGAGAAAAAAGCATAGGAATTCCAGGAACATAAGCCTCTTGATTTTCAAGATAGCTGAAACCCTTACAAAATGTGAAGCTCCTGCATCTAAACAGCAAGTAGTTTAGTTTAAGACCATAAAATATCTGAATTGTAATGAAATGTGCACTAGGAAAATTATTTTTCCCTTTTTAATTTGTGGTTTTCCTTTGTTATTCTGCCCATTTGATTTGCATGGTTTTTTTGTGTGTGTCTTATACTAGGTCTGGAATTTTAACAAAATGTAGCTGAGGTTTTACAAAACCTTCAGTAATTAAACTGCAGAAACACAAGCATTCAACACAAAGGTGACCAAATATGAGTGTGTGTGCAGTCCTCCTGAGTGTGTGATATGTTGTCTCTGCAGGGCTGCACATGTCTGCCTGTGAGACTTTTGTGCCGCCTTGATAAAGGCCAGCTAAACCAGAGATGTAACATAAGATCGTTCTTTGACAATCAAGGGCAGGGTTCCTTCTCCACACATGTCGGTCTGCCTATATACACATACGTACATACGTACGTACATACGTACATACATACATACGTACGTACATACGTACATACGTACATACGCACATACATACATACATACATACATACATACATACATACATACATACATACATACGTACATACGTACATACATGCATACATACAAACGTGTGTGTGTGTGTATATATTTATGTGTGTGTATATATATATATATATATACGCACACACACATGCATATATATGCGCGTGTGTGTTTATGTGTGTGTGTGTGTGTGTGTGTGTGTGTGTGTGTGTGTGTGTGTGTGTGTGTGTGTGTGTGTGTGTGTATATGTGTGTGTGTGTGTGTGTGTGTGTGTGTGTGTGTGTGTGTGTGTGTGTGTGCACCAGTGCAGCAGATGAAAGCAGGGAGGGGTGTTCTGTTGCTGCCTCCATTGATTGGATCCATACAGACTGAAACTTGACCTTCACAGCAGATGTCTGTAAGGCTGCCAAAACATGTACACACACACACACACACACACACACACACACACACACACACACACACACACACACACACACACACACAC
This sequence comes from Chaetodon trifascialis, assembly GCF_039877785.1. Taxonomy (NCBI): domain Eukaryota; kingdom Metazoa; phylum Chordata; class Actinopteri; order Chaetodontiformes; family Chaetodontidae; genus Chaetodon; species Chaetodon trifascialis. Next base: position 19,729,978 of record NC_092076.1, on the reverse strand, counting down.
ACCCAGACCCAGACCCAGACCCAGACCCAGAGCTCTACTGTTTTTATGTTGCTCTTGCTTAGAGAGTCTTTCGGTCTGTATGTGTCATCATCACCCTGTCTTTGTGTGTTTATGCGTCTGTGTGTTTGTCAGAGAGAGAGACAGAGAGATGATGGCATGCTCTCTTAATCTCCAACATGATCAGAAAGGATTATTTGACATTTCAAAGCTGACCAGCTTCCATCCAACACAGTACACACAAATCGCTTGTGTTCAGCTAGAAGAGAAAAATGAAGCATGATGGGAAGTGTGCTGTTCTCTCCTTCAATGACAGCTGGAGGGGCCCTCGGGCCATTTGACAGTCTCGGTACCCTTTGTCTGATAAGGCTAACTGCAACAGACCCAAACATAAAGCATTCATGGAGATAGTTTTCCGGCTCCAACACTGCAGGTTGTTGCAGAGTGCAGTTAGACTTGCCAGAAGGCCAGTGGAGCACAGTGTGTCACCTCTCTGTAGTATTTCACAGTTCTCAGACAGCTTTAGCAAGATGGAGAGAGAGAGAGAGAGAGACAATTTTCAAATTGTCTGCATATTTGTTCGTTGTTTTTCAGAAGTGACGCACAACTTTATGTGTTGTAAGGCAAGTGAAGAGTCTTCAGACATGTTTTACACGGAATAGCTTTGTCTATAAGTAGACCGAAATTAATCATCTATATTCAAAAGCACAAGATGGACAAGTGGGAAATTAGTAAACTCTGTTACTGAGGTTACTTTTACTACTACTACACCAATGCTATCACTGCTGCTGATATCACTACTAGAACTACAATGTTATCCTTCTTTTATTCTTGTCACTTATATTGTTATTACTTCCACTGATGCAATAACCACTCCCGTTACTACTGTTGATGCTTGCAGTACAACCGCTATTGCTCTCATTGCTTCAGTTCTGTGGGGATTTTAAAACTGCTGAGGTCAAGAGGCCAAAGTCCTCAAACCCCTCCTCCTTAAAGATTTTTAGCTAGCCACCAAAAAGGCTATAAATCTTTTTTCCTCTTATTTTCTTTTTTTGTTTTGAATGTTTGGTGTTATATTATTTGAAATGCCTTTACTTTTATTTATGTTTTTGGCTTATGGTCATCAAATCTATGAATTCTCACACAAAACAGAATCAGGCTATGAAAACTCTGAATAATTGTGGTTTGTTAACTCCTCAGGTCATTGAGGTCTCTGAGAACATGACTTGGGGTCCTCAGTGGTATATAAAGTCTTGTTTGCAGTAACTATTACCACAGAACTCTTACTGTTACAGTCATTATGGCATGAAGAATTACTTGTTCCGTGACTGCTTCCACTGCTACTGCCACCATAATGTCACTACAGCCACTATGACAACCACCATTGCTGTTACTGCTGTTGTTTGACTGCCGCTGTCACCCAGTAGGCAGGCTGTGATTTTGATTCAGTTGAAAACGGGAGGATGATTGAGACACTGTACCTGTGCCTGTACACTCCTCCCACCACAGTCTACACACTGTCTGAGCCTCTCAACCTGTACTTGAAGTCTTGAATAGTTTTCCTGTGTGGTTTATTTATTTATGTCTATTTGCAAAGAGGCACAGATTAAATAGAGGGTTTGCATGGCCCTTCTCTGCCAACCTGGCAAAAAACAGTCACATTTTAAAATAGAACCCTCAAGAGTTATAGTGAATGAGTACACATAATCACATACACACACCTTCACACTGATATCAGTCATGATAAAGCTTTCAGTGAACGCTGATTGCATGCTGTTTGGCACTCTGTTTGAGCTTTCCATCATCATGAAACCTAATCACCTGCTTTCCTATCAGCTATTACAGTTAGGACTGGGCCATAATTCAAGATTGTCATTTATTAACTTACAGTGGAATGGAATTGTGATGATATAATATTTTATTTTGTAAAATACCATTGTGCAGTCCAGTTTTTGATATAACCAACATCTTCTATCACAGTATATATGATTTTTTATCACTGTAATAGTATATATCAGAATGAGGGATGTAACCGTAATTGGTTAACCACCAAGAATATTTTTGACTGGTCATGTATGTCGGCCTACAGGTTAATTACATATATAATAGGGGTTGGTGATATTGGTGATATCACAGTATTTTTTCCATATGTATGTACCATACTTCCATTACATTTGATTATTTCATTTGATTATTTTCTTCTTTTAATTACAAACACTGCCTCACATAAGACAACACTTGAGTTAAAAACAAAAGACAGTAACAGTAAAACTCTCTTTCAAAATGGAAGCTTTAAGATTCCAAATGAGAACAACAGATATGCAATGGAAGTGTAATATCACCACCAACTGTTTGCTGCAGAATCGGGCTGGACATTGTTCAGAGTTGCTATTTCACATATGTAGCACATTTTCAAACACATTCTCACTACTGGAAATACTCAGGTAAGTAGTGATGCCTGGGTGGAGCGTGCAGGAGGAGGAGGACTCATCCATAATGACTGTTTTAGCATTTATCAGGACTACATTTGTGTGGTCGTATCTGCAGTGTCAATGAAAGAGTGGAAAACAATACACAAACAAGCAGAGAGGAGTACGAAGCAGCTACGAAATGTCATCCACACACCTACTCGCATTCTGTGTAGCAGGCTAGCAGTGCATACACTGAATTACGGTCTGTATATATGAGTTAAGGATCAGCTCCTGTGGTGTAAACGGTACTGCCAAAACTCTATCGGTGGACACATTTCTACTTTCATATCGTCCAATACTATTGTCAATTTTAGTAATTTCAGGAAAATTGTGCATAAAACGTAACCTAGTGAGTTGTTGAGGATGTGTTTATTACATCAGTTCAATGATTGAAAGTGTCACAGTGGAACACAGTTCATTGCATATCAGTTTCAGTTTGATTATCATTATGATAAATAGATAGTCTTTGTAATAGTGTAACAGCCTCATTCTAAATTATAGTTGTTGAAAATCCCCATTCTTGATGACAAGGTTGCCCTAATCTATATGTTTAGATAAAATGAGGTTGTGAAAAACTCCTCATTAGACACCAGACAAGTCATTTGTCATTGTTTCCTGACTTGTGGAGCTTGACCTTGATGCCACTTCCTAACCTGCAGAGGACAGTGAGCAGCATGAATCAGTGTTGACTTTGTTATGTGAATGAGGATCTGTACAGATGGATTTAGTGGGCGGAGAGAGCCAGAGGACACGCACAAACACACAGACACACACAGGAGAAGAGGGATTTACCAGTGAAGAGAATGAAGTCTGTTATCTCCACATGATTCTGGGCTCAGCACACTGCCTGGCTGCTGCTGGGGAGAACCCTATACTTTTGTGTGTGTGTGTGTGTGTGTGTGTGTGTGTGTGTGTGTGTGTGTGTGTGTGTGTGTGTGTGTGTGTGTGTGTGTGTGTGTGTGTGTGTGTGTGTGTGTGTGTGTGTGTGTGTGTGTGTGTGTGTGTGTGTGTACTTTGAATACTGCAGATGGATCTGTCTAACCTTAACATGTCTGTCAGCTGATTATACCCAAAGAAGTTTTAAAACTTTGCTGCTGATGCTGCAGTGAGTTTGGCTTCAGTTGTTTACCATGTCGAGAAATTCTGTCATGACCATCGTGCTGAGACAGATCATTGACAGCCAACAGTTGTTGGTAGCTGAAGTTTACATTAATTCCATGAGTTGTCCAGACTACAAAATGAAACTGGTGGTAGTTGTCTAAATGCGGTCTTCAAGGTCATGTGGTAATGCTCAGCCAAAGATCTTATTGAAAGAAACACAACTTCGTATCATTTTGGCATTTGAAAAGCTGGAAAGTTAATAATGTTGTATTGTGAAAAAAATGTTGTTGTTGGAAAGACACTAACAACCCTTTCCTTTCATATGTAAAAATGAACCGGTCAGTGTACCTGTTTGATTAAGGCGCATGACTTCTACTGCTCTACTTATTCATCTGTCAATCAGGATTAAAATACATACTGAACTCAATGCACATATTGCCTCAAATAGGGGTTGTTTTACACTCACTTCTAAAAATAGCAACGGTATCAGTTTCATTACCGTCATTAAAAAATGCTGCACATATAGGTCTATAGGGGTCTAACATAATTGTAGCATCGTCATAACAAAAATGAAGACCACTCCATTCAATGTATCTGGTTGAGTTTTTACTCGAGAAAAAGGTAACATACATGCAGGTACATGCTTAAAAAAATGAACCTGAGCAGTTTTACAGATGTTTTAACACAGGTATGTCCAGACCCAGCACATCTGAGCAGAGTACCATTATCTCGTCCAAGCATATGGAGAAACTCCTCTGTTGAAAACACTTTTTCAGCCTTTTTTCTGCTTGCTATTGTTCTTAGCTCTCATAAAACGAAATGCAAAAAAGACAGTAAAATAACACCTCGGGCTGCTCAGCAGACTCCTCTGCTCATTCATGAGATGGAGCAGTGAAACTAACTGCGTGGTTACGCCGGTCAATAGCTCAGCAACCCGCCCAAATTCACCATAGAAACACCAATGACGGTCCAGAAGGAAGTAACCCCAGAGATAGGTTATTGTGTGAAGAGCACTCCCTCCATTCTAGAAACCCCCTCCTCTTTATGTAAACAACCAGGACCTTCATGATTGATCTCAAACTAACGCAGAGTCATAGGAGGAGACATTAGCAGTGTTTTTTCAGGCTGGAATATAACTTTTGACCACTAAACAGCAAAGGTAAAACATACTTTATGATTTAGCAAAGTTTTTTCTGCTACTTTTTGGCTGCTAGCTCGCCGAGTTTTTGTTGCACAGTGAGGAGGCAGACATCTTCGTGATCATCAGACTCTCTGCTTTCATATGATACTGGGCTTTGGTGGTTTGCATGAAGTGGTGAAATCAGCAGATGCTGTACCCTTGACGTGCGCTATTTTTGTTTTTTTGTTACATGCACATATAATCTCTTGGTGTATGAATTATGTTTTGTTTGGGTGGCAATGCTTGGTAGAGGCTTTTAGCTGAGTTTCTCCCCGTCATTCTGGTATGCTACAAGTTAGGATCAGTGCTTCTTAGTGTGAGCACTGACCGTCTGAACTGCGCGCATGTCACGCTGCCCTGCAAAGTGATTTTTAATTAGTCACGGTATTACCATATACCCCGGGAAAATGTGGCAAAGTTTTGACGGTATCAGAATTTGGATACTGGCCAATGCTAGTACACATGTGTACAAAAACCAGATTCTTTTGTTTTTATGTGTACACACAGAACAGACAACTGGTGGACTTTGAGCAGCTATCAGCTGAATTTGAAATTCAGCGAATATCAACAGTCTTTCTCCAAAATGACTCACCTGACCTTTTAAGGCCTTCATTTTATAATAATCCATTGTATTCATGTCATAATAACTACATGGTCTTCTGCCTTTAGACTTGCAGGTCGTTGCTTACAGTATATGTTGCCTATTCTGTGTGTGTGCACTCGCGTACGTGTGTGCGCACACATGCATCAGAGTGTGTGCATGTAAGTGAATGATATGCATGTGAAAACGTGCATGCATGCTCTCCATTTTGCAGGAGGCAGACTGTGTGTGTGCACACGCTCTTTTCGAGCCAGGAAACATGCAATTTGAAACGATGGGATGGTGGAATTTCTAGCCCACATGCTGCAGCAGGAGATGAAGACACGTGAGCCGGTTGACCTCAAACCATCTCTGAGCGAGAGAAAGAGAGAGGAGGGGGACAGGGATGGAGGAGGGGGAGACACAGCCAGCAGAAATGAGTGTGTATAAAACAGAGAAAGAGAGGGGCAGGGGAGAAGAAGAGGTTGTGAACGAATAGTGGAGGATACCTTAAAGTAAAGTGTGGTGGAGAGAGAAATGAATGGAGACAACAGACGGGGAGAGAGGAAAAACAAGAGGAGACAACCCAGATAGATAAAGAGAAAAGAGCCTGTTGGTGATATAACATGTCCAGTAAATGATTGATGGTTCAGTTCCTTACAGCAAGTCATGAACAGTGGCAGAGTCGGGGGTTGTCTTTCCACAGGGCATACTGATGCATACTGTATTCACAGTCAGATCAGGCACTTTAAGGGGAGAGAGAGAGAGAGAAAGAGAGAGAGAGAGGTTTACTGGGTCTGGTTTCAATTAACATGCTCAACAATCCTGCTGTGTTTGTCTCTTGGCTTTCACACATGAACATGTGAGGTGTGCGTGCGTGCGTGCGTGCGTGCGTGCGTGCGTGCGTGCGTGCGTGCGTGCGTGCGTGCGTGCGTGTATGTGTGTATGTGTGTATGTGTTTGAGCCAGTGAGAGCGACAGAGCGAGAGAGAGAAGACTGTCTGCACTCATTTTGAGTGTTCTTTCATGTTGAGGTGCTTTACTCAGTGTTGGGGTTCTATTAACTTTGTCAGATGAAAGGATGTCATTTCATGTATCTTCTTATGATATGCACACTTTGCAACATATATGGCATCATAAACATACAACATAACAAAACATTAAAATTAAAATTACTAAAAGGTCAACAGCTTCAGCCATTGCACAGTGCAAATCACACAGTACAAATCTGTATCTGAGAAGTCCCCCTCCAGAGTCATTACATCCCAGTTGCAGGCAGTCCTTGTTGCCCCTCTAACCACTATTTTAATCATCCATGTTTGGCATTTTACTTAGTGTAAAAAAATGTTGTGAATTAATAATCTGCTTGTCACCTCATCCATTAAAGGCCAAATTGTTTCAGCACTTTTTGGTAGGATTTACACATGCATCTGTTATATTGTTCTCCACTTTGCCAGTCTTTACATGCAGTTATACAGTGTCCCAATAATGCTTATGATTTTAATGCTTGCTGCTAAGGAGTCTAATCAGGATTTATATGCAAATGACTTTACACATAAATATTCTTCGATTCAGATTCATTGTATATGAATGTAAAACAAATCCACATATGAAAAATAAGAGTCACAAATGTATTTCTGATGCACATAATAATGCTCGAGAGAGAGTTATCACTTACCTGTGAAGAACAGCTACCAGACTCTGGGCAGCTTTTCATGTTCATTTCCTCCTCATGTTCTAACTCATGATTGCAGACTGCACAGATGTATGAACGGGATCACATTAAATATGCCCTCAAATCTGCGTGACTGGCTGAAGCAGAAGGAGCCATCTGACTGGCTACAGATAATTCCCTGTTGAAAAAAAAACGGCATTTTTGAATTGAAGCAGCACAGCAGGAGTCTCAAAAAACCCACACACAAATGCAGTTAAGTAAATGCCATGTTACGATATGTTTGTGTCATTATTAGTGCTGTCAAAAATATCGCGTTATTAACGCTTTAACGCAAATCAATTTTAACAGCGTCCGTTATTTTATCGCGAGATTAATGCTCTTTGTGACCTAGTGAACTTGTAGTTTTTTATAAGCTGTGACCACGGCTAGTAACGTAAGAAAAACTACAGGATCCGATTGTAAACCGGAAACAAAACAATAGGCACGCCCCACGCACGTGTTTGGTCTTGCCTGCTTTCTAGCTGTAAAAAAATAGGCTACCGGTTTGTGTGGATGTCAAGCGTGAACCGCCGAACATGGCGAATGCGAATTCTCCGCCACCTCCTTGTCAAAACCGGGCGACAATGGATGGCTTTCGACAGAGGCATATGGATGCTATTATGTTCAAAGGAAACTAAAGAAAGGAAAGTTTAAGCCATGGTTTAACTGCACTATAGCCTGAGTCCTAGTTTACAATGATGTGCACTTTGTAACTTTATTTTGGATCACCCTTTTTTGATCCCTTAGAAAGGGTTGTTGAAGGGCCTTTTTTGTAACCAAGTATTTATTTTTTGATAGCAGTATTAAAATGATAAGGGACATTTAGTATAGATAAAAATGTGCGATTAATTTGTGATTAATCGCGAGTTAACTATGACATTCATGAGATTAATCGCGATTAAATATTTTAATCGATTGACAGCACTTGTCATTATCATTATTGTTACTGTTTTATTGTATTTGTCTTTACTGTATCTGTCTGCACAGTGTGTTTTATTTTGAAAATTGACCCAATTCTCTTTGCCCTCCCCCTGTCTGGCTTGATCTGTTCTGTGCAGCTTGATGCGGTGTCTGTCAAAAATAGACTAGCCCCTGGTGTAATAGCAAGCATTGTCTAGAATGGCTGCGCTCAGCAGCACAGACATGTCTGGTTGAATGTAGGGGCAAATCACCATAAGTGGCATTTTTTTTCTTTGAAAGTTGCTATACAATGAATGTTTATTACTTCAGGTCTTTGTAATTGTTAAAATCTCAGCAATGTTGTCAGTTTTTCTGAATTAAGAAGGAGTTTGATGATTTCACCAATAATGTGGCACATTAAGAAAATGAATACCAAGATGTAAAATGTTTTCAGTCTTGTGTCAGTGCATTCGTAATGTCAGAGAAAAGATTGAGGGAGGTTTTAGTTTGAGTTTCAGGAGTTACAATAGTTCACTGCAAACACAGAGACAAGCTTTTTCCCTGACACAGCAGAATATGTGTCCTGCTGCTCTGCTGGATCAATGTCAACACTCACATCCACACACACCCACACACTGACTTTGTTGATGTTTGTGTCAAATAGTTTTGGGTTGAGTCACAGCTCCTCTCTGTTTCTCCCGCTCTTACTATGTTCTCTGTTTAAAGCTGTACTCCACATTATAACAAATGCAGATTCTTTAAGTACATTTACACAAAAAGGAGCATAAACCTTTATCCATAACTGACACTGCTCCTTATAGTAAATGGAAAAGTTAAATGTGGATGTTACTTTCAATGGTTTTGGCTTCACAGAACCAGCAGTAAACAGGTCTTGTAATAGCAAGACCATTCTTCTGTTTTTGGGTGCCAGAATAGCACTGTGAGGTTTAAGTCTTATGTGCCATGTAATTAAGCCTGAGCTAAATTTAAACCAAACTGTGATTAGATTTAACAAGCCAACAAACACAGACAGCACTGCAGCTTACACGTCACATATGTGCTGTATTCTTATTTACATGTGTGTTTTTATTGGTTAGTGCAGTTGTACTTGCAGTGAATGGGGGACAGCGCACTGATTAACTGCAAAATATGGAGACCATGCGAAAGCTACTGAGCCCATATTTTGTGACAAGTATTGCTGAAAGACTCGTTTGTTTTTGGACGTGGACACACACATGCACGCACACACACAGTGGCCTTGCTAGAGCAGGGCTGACAAGTGGCCATAATGATGCAGAATTATGAAAAGCTATTTTCCATGATGTCAGTCATTGGCCCTAACATGAACCCAGAAAAATCCGGCTCAGTCCGGAGCTGTCAGTCATTCTGTCTGCTGCTTTCTCTCTCTGCCTGTTCTCCCTCACTCACTCTGTCACCAGCATGGTCTGTGATAACTTAACAGTATAATTGAGAGTCTGAGGAAAATATCTATAAGCCAAAGCAAGAGGAAGAGCATGAAATGGAGAAGAAGGAGTAAAAATGATGAAAGAGGGATAGATCTGTTAAAATGCAGCATCATAGGAGGACGAGGAAGAAAACGAGGACAAGTGTTGGAGTGCCAGCATGTGTAAGTGATAGCAGAGCAGTGCAAGACACATCCAGCTAGAGGTTAGCCAGGCTGCTGTGTCCTGTCTGCATGCAGAAGCTTGCTCACTGCTTCTTTGCAAGCCAAGGAACACCATCCCATGCACTAGGCATGGGGTGGCAGCATCATGTTGTGGGGGTGCAGTGCTGAAGGAGGGACTGGTGCACTTCAAAAAATAGATGGCATCACGAGAAAGAAAAACTGTGTTCCAAGCTTCCTTTGAAAGTTATGGCAAAATGACTTAAGGAAACCATAGTGAAGGTATTGGAGTGGCCATCACAATGCCCCAACCTCAGTCCAGTTGAAAATTTGTAGCCAGAACTCAGATTGTTTACAAGCAAGGAGGCCTTCAAACCTGACTCAGTTACACGAGTTCTTCCTGGAGGAATGAGCTACAATTCCAGCAGCTTATTATAAGAAGCCTGCTGAAGGCCAGCTGAAATGTTTGGCCCAAATGAAAAAATTTAGGCAGTGCTACCAAATAGTAAACGTATGTAAACCTCTAACCCACTGGGGATGTCATAACAAGAAAATCTTCCTCTGCATTATTTGTTATTCTTATAATAATGTAGTGATCATAACTAACCTAAAACAGGGAATGCTTTCTAGGATTAAATAGGAATTGTGGAAAAACTGAGCTTAAATGTATTTGACTCAAGTGTATGCAAACGTCTGACTTTTTACTCCTTTTGGCACAAGAGTGTGGCTGTTTTTCCCCCCACTTTCAATAACTCCACTGTAGAAACAAAAACAAGAATGGTTTGGATGTTGTCAAGAACTGATTAGACCCAGCAGGAATCTTTTCAGTATTCCTAGTGGACAATGCGAAATGACCAGTATACCTTATCTTAGACAAACATTAGATACTTGTCTCACAACAACCTCAAGTGCAATCTTTAGGTAATGCAAAATAACAATAATAATAATAATAATAAAAAAACAAACAATGAGGAATCTTGGAGGGAAAACCTTTTATGCAATTGCTGAATCAACCCAAAGGGGAGTCTCAGTCCACCTGACAGGTCTCCCTGGCTGTTCTCAGCTTTTGGATGTGCCTGCTCTGTTGCTTTGAGACCACAGTGTTTCCAACCATCATTATGAAATACGTTCTAGTGCTCAAAGTGTTGGTTGAAGTGTTTGGCAAGCTCCCGTTTGCTTTGTTCTCAGTTCTCTTATGGATTTCTCCCTTTTTGTTACTGACTGACTCCTCAGTATTTTGTTTACATCCCCACTGTTTACAGCCTTAAAACCCACAGTGGAGGGAAAGCACTGATTTCAGACTACAGACACCACTAAATTTATTGTGTGTGTGTGTGTGTGTGTGTGTGTGTGTGTGTGTGTGTGTGTGTGTTGTGTGTGTGTGTGTGTGTGTGTGTGTGTGTGTGTGTGTGTGTGTGTGTGTGTGTGTGTGTGTGTGTCACGCGCGTGTGCGTGCGTGTCTGTGTGATCTCTGCAGTAAGGTTCTGTGGTTGCGTCCTCAACAGTGCTGCAGAGTTAAAGGTGATGTGTGCGAAAGGGGAGATATGACATACTGTAGATATACTTACAAAATAGAAAACAATGATGTGTCATGCTAAACTGCTAATGAAAGGATCAGTTGATTTGTAGAGTAATTACTTGATAGAAAATTCAGTTATCTTAATCTCAATTTTAATAATCATTTATCCAACAAAAGTACCACATAGGTACTGATTAGAGCAGTCATGTCCTGCATGTGCTTCACAGCACAGTGTTGACAGTAACGTGGGTAGACAACGCCAAAGATTTACTCCTTGTAGTTTTATAAAACTAGATCTAGACATTTTCTGTTTGGAAATCCTGCATAGGCAAAAAGGATTTCATTCCAGTTTTTAAGCAACTGTGGGCATAGCCATCCACAAACCTATGCAAAACCTTCTGTCTCTCTCTCTCTGCTGCCTTTTATCACAACGCTAAGCCTCTCCCACCAAACCAAGTGCAAAATTCAACAGAAGGATTGGGTTGCCCCGCTTAACTTTCGGCCTCATAGGTTCTGCTCTCCACAGCTTGAGACCGGGGTTCCACTCACCACAACTTTCTTCTCAAAGACGCCCCTCCAGTGCTTTATGGCCCTAGAGCATACTACCCAGGCTTTGGTAGCAGCTGCAATGCAGAATGAGTGGCTTGTGCACCACACACAACAGAGACAGACACGCTGAGTGTGGCTGGTTTGGTAACTGTTAAATGGACAGTTACAAAGGATTGTGGTTAATCTTCTTTGTGTCGAAGCACAGTTGGTTTTTCTACATGCATGTATCTGTTATGGCTGTACCAAATAGTTTGAATGCTTGAAGCTTCATTCATAACATTGACATTCAAATTCTAAATCAACATTGGAAAGCTGCACAGCCTTTTGTTTTTCATATCTGTTCATTCTGTTTAAATCTTGTGTTTCTAAAAATTCTAAAAATTAGCCTACACTATTAATAGTATTATACGCTTTGGAGAAATGGATTTTAGTCAGGGCAGGGATTGCTTCTGACTTGTGTGGTCCAATCTCCAATATCAAAATTCACAACATGTTTTTAATCCAGTGAAATATTCTGCTTCAATCCATATTTGTTGCCATGTACTGTAGCCTTTCAATAAAACAACATTTTCACTGTGGTCAAAAAGCTATTTGCTCCCCCACTTGCTGCACACAAATGGAGGCATGCACCTGTGATAATGGGGTGGTCCAGCACCAATAACCCTAAGGGTGCGATTATTGTTTCATCATTATTTTATGCCTATTGGATTAGCCTGCTGCCAACATGTTATATTCATCAAAGAAAGCTGGTTTCAGAAAAAAAGATCCAATGAATTTTTTATTTTTTGTGGATTTTGTATGAGTTTTATTTATTTATTTATTTATTACTGGGATGACGTCATAAAATATGATATATTAATATAATATATATATATATATATAATATATATAATATAATGAGGAGACATTCAAAGCTCATTTAAAAACCTCAGTAGGAGCTTAGAATGAAAAAAAAATGACATACAGTCCTAGTATGTGTGCTAAACATTATGAGATGGCTCCATCAGCAGATAAAACATGAGGTAAAACATTAAATATATTGTCTTAGTATCTACTGTACTGTTTTCAATCAAGTATATGTCAAAAAGGATTATAGAATTATCACATTTTGTTTTAATGATGTTTACACAGCATCCCAACTTTTCGGAATGGGCGTTGTGTGATTATTCATAGCTTGCCAAACTAAGACACTATGTCACAATTTGCATTGATCTAATCTGTTATATCATTTTAACTATTACCCTGATTTCATACCAGGTTGAATCGCTGAATATTCATTTCCTAAGCATGTTGGTTTCTATGTATTAATGAGCCGTGGTGTCTTGAACCCAGAGGTCTGACTTGATGCACTGTATGGAAATTGATGATAATTCCAATACAATGGGATTTTTCTCTGTGAAGTAACGGGTTAGACTGAGTTTCAGAGCCTTTCCTTATGTATTAAAAGGATTGTCAGCTATTACCATTCAAAATCCAGATTGTCTTATTCACATGTTGGTATTTCAGTATCTGCAGACAGTCACTCAGGCATTTGTGGTTGAAATTTGTGTAATAACAACATGGGGAGGATTTGCAGAGGATATGTGGAAGATATGTAAGAATTAATTGCCCGGTTGCCAAAAATCACACAGCCTTTACGTTAGTCCTGTGTGATATTACGATATGTGTTGTAGTGCGACAGAAAAATGTCTACCATACGATATTATCCTCTATTTTACATATCGTAATTTTAACGTGTGGGCTGTGGTTAGCTCGGCTAATGTAACTGTAGCAATGCTACTGCTTTGCGGTAGCAGTTTACATCACCTGCAAGAACTCCGCTACAGCACTGCTAACGTTTTCAACCATGCGTGCAAGAGCCAGCGGGAGCATAGACGTAAACAACGTAGCAGAGATGGAGAGCACAGTGGACGCTGAACCAACAGAACCCAAAGAGGAATTGATGCCGAAAAGACGGAATAGAAACTCCATTGTTTGGCACTGGTTTGGATTTAAAAAGGCAGACACCGACCAAAAAACGGCAATCTGCAAAACATGCCGTCAACAAGTTGTCACCAGCGACTCAAACACGTCTAATCTTTTCTATCACTTAAAGACACGGCATGAAGAACAGTAGAGAGACTGCGTTAAAATGCAACAAACTACTAAAGTTAAACCACGAAGTGATGAAACTGATTCCACTACCAGATATTTTTTGAATGGTATTTGTCCATTTGATATTTTTGTTTTATTTATTTTATTTTTTATTGTTTTTAAATTGTCTTGTCCCTTTATATATAAAATATGTGTTTTATAAATAAAAGGCAAAAAGATCAGAGATATTGGCATTCTTTTCATTTGTGTGTATATATATATAATTTTAAGTAAAAATACTATATCGGGATATATATCGTTATCGGGATATAAAATTACCTATATCGGGATATAACTGTTTGTCCATATCGCACAGCACTACTTTACGTCACTGCTGACCATTTTTCAAACCAGTCTTAGGTGTCTTACATTTTTGATTTTGAGCTGTTGGTTTTGATTTGATTCATTTATTTCAAACCACATTAAAAATACTTGACAAGCTGCTCAAACTTGCTTGAGTTGTGTAATTCATGACAAGGAATGTTGAGGAATGTCATGCTGTTTTTGGAAAACATGTCTCAACTTGCTTTTGCCTACATTGTTACAATGTTCTGTGTTTTAGAAACTGCTATAAAACTGTTTGGTCACAGCTGGTGAGCAAAGATGTCTGCCTGAAATGTTTCTATGATTACAAAATAATTTGACCAGAGTGCTGTCCCACAGAGTCTATGTCCGCACTACAGTGTTTTCATCTTAAAACATGCACACGTTCATCCCATTCTCACAAATGCAACATCTCAGGAATGCCTTGAGGGAATTTCATCAAATGATGAACTGATTAGCTTTTGGTGGTGAAAGGTCAAAGGTCACTGTGACCTAACCAAATATGTTTTTGCTCATAACTCAAGAAATCCATAGGCTAGTTCTGAATTTCACATAAATATGTTGTAGGAATATATTTTAGGAACAGGAGGGGAAAAGGTGATCACAAATGAAGACAATGTGTTTCTTACTGCAAATCCTTGGAAACATACGTGGCAATATAGTGATAACATCAGTTTTGGCAAAAAAGACAGTTTATAGCTTCTATTGAAGTTTTCATTACATATATTATTTCTGGACAGACATGAATGTAAACTTTAACTTTGTTGGCGGAGGCATACGACCGCAAGGCTTTCCTTGATGATGCTGTTTTTATTTAAACATTGTCAATAGCATTGTGTTTTTATCTATCTTTTCCATCATTGCATTTTCATCATAACACATACTCCATCCCAGAGGTAGTAAAACTCAGTGTTGCTGATAATACACAAATAAGTAAGGTTTTGAATGCAGGACTTTTACTTGCATGGGGCATTTTCAGTGTGGTATCAGTACTTTACTTAAGTAAAGGTTCTGCATACTTACTTCAATGTAAAACAGGGTCAGCAGCAGTTTCCAAAAGTTTCCATTTTATGGATTCCAAAATGTTGTTGTAGTGTGGACACTAGGCTTAAACGTAGCAAATGCTATACGTTTTCAAATGAAAATGTGTTAGTGTGGATGTAGCCTGTTTTTTTGCACCTGTTACTGACAATTTAGCAGTCAAACAAGATTTACTGCAAGCATTTTCTGCTGCCCTTCACAGTGAAATTTTCAGTTCAGTTTCAGTTTCCTTATCAAGCCAGTGCATTTGTAAAGTGTATCCACAAGCATGCCGTTAAGTGTGTGTTTTGAAGTCTTGCTCATGTGCATCTTATGTGCAGAATTCATCCATCATTTGAAATGTGATACAAGAAGGTTGATGAAATATCTCAAGGGTAATTGACAATGGCCACATCAAATACTGTTTTCTGTTTTAGATATGCAAATGCAGAAAAACTATATTCTCTGTGAATTGTGTCAGTGGGGTTAGATGCTAGCTGCTCTAACAAACAGATGCCTCCATTTGTAGGAGAATAAGCTAAATGTGTGTCAGATACAGGGCTGGGCGATATGGTTGAAAACTCTATCACGATATAAGTGTTTTATATCGGTCGATATCGATAATTATTGATATTTTTTATTACCTATTTAAAATAAGGACCAGGAGAAAAATACATTCAATTTAAAAATGTTTATTTTAAATTTAACCTTCCTCTGATTATAATCCCCTCAGCTATCAAGACAGAAAGGAAAGGAAATGTCAACACAACCATGGAAAACACTCAAATAATAAATGTGAAAAAAAAAGTGTCAAAATGTAAACAGAGAGAAACCTGAGAACTTTTTTCTGCAGGTTTAGTGTAGGAACTTCACAGGCTGATTCACCCTCTGGTGAATAAATTGTTTTCAGATATGTGCAGTGTTTTGGAAACATAGCAGAAACTGAGGTGGACTTGACATCTGTAACATACAAACAAACAAACAAACATGATAGACAGTACAGTAAGATTGATTGAACTATAAAACCAGCCTAGACACATGAACAACTTTAGTCACTCTTCTTACTCTAAACATACATGGACTATTCAATTATATCTTTACTGCAAGTGTGTCTAAAAAAAAAAAAAGGCAGTGTAAGAGATTTTTATAACCTGACTTCTCCTCAGTGCTCAGTGAAGCATGTCTTTAGCTATATGATATGCCGCTGCCTCCGTTACGTCTTCGTGCCTTTTAGATGATTTGTCATCAGGCACTGAAGCAGATACCTCTGCATGGTGGTCAGCTGCTTGTGCGGTGGTGCTGCAGTTGGTGGACGTTGGTGAATACGGTTGCGCTCCAAAGAGTGAGCGCGGCTAAGGTGGTTAAATAAGTTTATGGTGTTACCGGTCTTGGTGGGGACGACAGTCTTGCATAAGTTACAGACCACATTGGTCTGACTATGGTCCAACTTATAAAATCCAAAAAACTGCCATACTGGCAAGCTGACTTTCCCTGTTTTATTGACAATTTCTTCACTCGCTGCAGCGCTCACTTTCTATTTCTCATCTCACTCCTCGCGGAGCATCAAACACGAGACAACGAGATGGCGCAACTGAACTTGATACTGTTACATGATTGGCGTGTTAGCGTGTCTCTCTCACTGATTAGCGATTACTCCCTATGTTGCTTGGTTACCTGAGAGTGAGTGCCTTTGTTCTTGCAACCAACCTCGCTTTGCAACTTCAGGTTTCTTCCGACGAAGAAAAAAAATTATTGAATGCTTTATTGAACACATTTTTTATTGATATTGATGACGTGTCTATCGCGAGACATATCGCTATCGTTTTATTGCCCAGCCCTAGTCGGATAGACTGAGTGAGAACTGTAGTTACTGTACTCAGGGCCAGAGCTTCATCCTTTTAATTACGGAACCTGCGAAAATACTTGTCTGTATTTGATGTTTTCTTTTTCATGGTAATTCACCAACTTGCAAGGCATGAAAAAGAGAGACTCACCATCTGTATGTGTGCCATTTAACAGTGGTGTTACTGGGTTCATTGACCAGCTAGACTCTTCTGTCCCCAGGGGGTCTGAACTGGTTGAGTGCCACCGTTATCAGACATGTTCACTCCAACACACACCGACACAAATTCACATGACACAAGATTAACTTATTCATTAGCCAGCAAAGAGGAAAAGAGGTTTCAGAAATTCCCCAGTGAGTTGAACTTCTGAGCTGCCAGAAGATGTTTTTTCATGTTCTCTCTGTCCAACAGTGGAGTCAACTTGAGTAACATACTCGTCAACAATGGTCATTTTGCCGAGTGAGTTTGTTTGTAGCCATGTTTCCATCACCGTATTTTTATGTGCGTTTTGAAGTATCGCATACTTCAAATACATGATCATTCCTTCAACACATGGTCATTTAAAGGCCTAAGTGGAGTGGTGAACTGTCTCTTTTGCTTAAACATATTTTCAGGAGTTTGGAATTTGTTAATATGCCTTTTTATTTAACAGAGGATCAGCCTGATTTCTGTAATGCTAGGTAAAAGTGGAAACCTGACCCGAAATTCCAGTTATTTATGTACGTAATGAGTTCCAGAATGGCTCAAATGTCTCAAATACTGCAGGTGTGGAGGGTCATCCTTCAGAAAAACAAGAGTCCCAGGTCAGCCCATTATATGAACAGTCCAATATAAAGATATTGCTCATTGACATAATATACATTAGTCTGTCATACAGTTTTTGTCTTAATTAGTACAATGTGTGGTAGTTTGGACATTTTCTATCTGAAATACAATGGGTTGTGTGTTTGAATACAAACAGACACACAGATGAATAGTGCAAAAACAAATGTCCAGAGGAGTTTAACCAGTCAATTGCAAAAGAGGAGTATATTTAACCCTTCCTTGTCTCTTTGTGAGCTCTTACTTAATGTTGGAATAACAGCCACATATGTGGTGTTAGTGTGTGTGAATAGAAATATGACCTTGTTTCTCATAGAACAATGTAAATAATTGATTAGAGAAGACTGTGGGAGAGGGGGAGAATACTGATGTAGTGTCTGCTTGCTGTTAGCTCAGTGTGTGAGACATTCGGCTCTGAATACTCGACCAGATGTTGTTCTGTATGCAGATCCAAGCCATGAATGTGCTTCACATTACACACCCTCATTGTTCTACATGCCTGGCTCTCTAGCATTCACACACAATTTTTCTGCAAAAGTGGT
Organism: Chaetodon trifascialis; assembly: GCF_039877785.1. Lineage (NCBI taxonomy): Eukaryota > Metazoa > Chordata > Actinopteri > Chaetodontiformes > Chaetodontidae > Chaetodon > Chaetodon trifascialis. The sequence goes on along the minus strand of NC_092076.1, from coordinate 19,711,659 downwards.
TGAGGGGTTGGCCTCATGCAGTCCAATTCACAGCCCAGGTTTCTTAGTGCAGTTTGTGAGAAATCATGTCTGTTATGCTTTGTTTGTTTATTTGTTTATTTCGATCACGTAAACAACCATATACACGTAAACAACCATGCTGTTACATCTCACAGTGCAAATAGGGATATGTATGGATTAAATTCTCTGGCAGCATTTGTTTTATTTTTTCCAAGTAAAATAAAAAGGTTGTCAAAATGCCTTTACTTTGTGCAGCTAACAGACATCCTGACTTTTTATTGAAAGCTTACCCTTGCATGTGAATCAATGTTTTGTTTTGATTCTGTCTCATAGAGCCCAACAGGACTGGCTGAATGTGTCTTTGGTTCTATCACTGCTTGTCTCTGCCTGTCTCTTCAAACTGTTTGGTGCCTGAAGGCCTGTGAACCACTCCTGGTGGGCGGCACTCACTCACTCACTCACTCACTCACTCACTCACTCACTCACTCACTCACTCACTCACTCACTCACTCACTCACTCACTCACTCACTCACTCACTCACAGAATGATTCTGCTGCATACAGAGTGGAACATGTATGTTGGGGGGAATAAGACAGGTATCTAATAATGAGAATACCAACATATAGTTTTATACATTTATCTGTTGCCCTTGTGGCTTAGATGTATAACATATAGTTGCAACATCCTCAGAGTGACTTCAGCTGGAGATTGTTGTTGCATGTAATACACCTTACCTTCTATCTCTGCATTCTGGATGTAAATCTTTCACTATCAATATCAAGTCACCAATGGCAAAACCTCTCTTAGAGTTTGGAGATCTTGCTACCCACACCTTAAAGTATTCTGTGGATGGTCCAATCTAATGGCAAAACAGTTTTATAAAGCAATCAAATCAAGGTCCACTTAGTAGCTGGTTCTAATTGACTGTTTTGTTGAACTGCTCTTTGCAATGCAAAGAATTAACTCTGAAGCTTGGGTGGAAAACTGCACTGAACTTGAATGAGAAAGTTAATTCTTGACCTTCTGGTTAGCAATTGTGTGAAATAATCATTCCAAGTCCACTCAGAAACTTTCTCTGGGGCTTTCCTGGTCTTTATCTCAGTGAGTGGAGTTGGCTCAGTTGTCATCATATGACCGAAGTATGGAACTTCAGCACGTGATAACAAGTGCTAAACTTTATTGTTGTTGCATTGATATTGTATCATAAAGGGTAGCTCATTCTGTTGACATAATTATTTCCTCTAATGACTTTACTATCAGAGCTGCTTACTATACAAAGAGTGGAAATGCAAGGAAGAGAAAGGGGGGAGGATCAAAATGAAAGCAGGCAGTATCCAACAACGTGCCAAGGTGCCTCAGTCATGTGTCATACTGTTGAACAGGAGACACTTTGTGGGTGTGTTTGTCCTGTGCCAGGTCATTCAGTATAATTAATGCCACGAGAATAACCACCTCTGCAAACAAGTTGTTCTGCTGTCCTGGCTGCTGGAGCTGTCTGTGGGTGTGTGTGGAGTCAGATTTCAGACAGGTAACACTGGAATCCTTCCACACCCTGAGCACGTCAGGAAGCAGTTAGAGGAGAGAGTGATCACTCCTGTGAGACACTAAAAACTTTTGTGAACTCCAACTCCAACTTTTTTTTTTTATTGAGCAAAACGACAGTGGGGTACACAGCTGATTGTAGTTAGAAATGTTGATCATGTTCGACTTACAGTGTATAGCAGTAATGGTTTGTTCTACACAAATGTTATGTGAGATGTTTTCATCCAACTGGAGGGAAAACCAGAGGAAAGAAATGACAGACGGGAGAGAAAATCCAGGAACCGTGGCCTAAAGGAATCTCGCAGACTCTGCAAAAATTTAAGTATGGCATTCACAGGTTTTCCCCCAAGAATGCCACTGCACCATCATACTTGCCATAATAACATCATTCCATTCCAAATTAGGTTGTTAGAGAGTGTCTGATAGAGAAATTCACTCTAATTAAGAAAATACCGCCCTGGCATGAAAACGGGAAGACCTTCATTTATAGGATGACCCACACTTTTCCAAAACCTGCTTTTAGAAGAAGGCATTTTGAAGATAAGAAACACCTCAGCAGAGCAGCAGTTTTGTTTGTCCAAAATAATTGATACGAGACTAAAGTCCACGTTTGTATGCCACTGCACAGCCAAACGCAATACCTCAGGAGCACCTTGAGGGACTTTCTTCAAATTTGGCAAAAATGTTCACCTGAACTCAAGGATAAACTGATTCGAGGTTGGTGGTCAGACGTTACAGTGACTATAACCTAAGAATTCATACCCTAATTATGACAAAATTTCACACAAATATCTCACAGGATAAAAGGATGATGACACTTTCCAAAAGGTCAAATATCAGCTTCACTGTGACATCATAATGTTCTGCAGAAACACTTTTCTGGTCATTTTTCAACAACTCACTAACAGAAGGGAAGACTGTTACCATCTTTCACATTTTTGGTTGTCCACCTTGAAACTGTAGTGATTGTAGAGCTGTGCTGCCAGATTAAAGATGTGTGTGAGGGAACCTCTTTTTACAGCTTCTTTGCAGCTTCTGTAAAAGTAGTTTTAGTGAAGACAGCATGTTTCTCACCGGAGATCATTCACTGGAATCATAGTGATACATTTCCTTTTCACCTAAATACACAATACCCTTTTATTACATTCCTTCAAAGTATCCCCTGCATATATTAAATGTTTTGGGACAGACATGGACGTGAACTCCAACTTGACTGGTTGGTGGAGGCATACAACCCCAATGCTGTAATTCTTATTAAAGCGTAATCTAATTATTTCTACTTTAATAAGATATTCACATTCCACTGCTGTCCATGATTGGGGTTAGGACTTGAAGTAGTTGTGGTTTGGGTTAAAGGTTGGTCAGAATGTACGGGCAAACACAAATTGGATGGGAAACAGAGTTCAATACCAACTGGAGCAAATCCTACATTCAAAAATTAAAGTTAAAACTTCAGTACGCCGAATTTATAAAATGAAGTAACCTATAAATTTAAAACAACAATGCACAAATCAGGAAGTCATAGCTAGTTCAAGGCTAATGTGAAGTAATAAGTTTTTAACTTTGTTTTAAAAATATGTAGCGAGCTGGCTTCCCTGATATCTAATGGTGGAGTGTTCCAGAGCTTTGGGGTGAAATTGACAAAGGCTGCATCCTTGATTTTCTGTCACCTGTTTCTGGAAACCTCTAATAGACTGACAGCAGATGATTGAAGTGCCCTTGAAGGCAAATTGTGACCAAGGGAGTTAACAGTGCATCTTGGTCCTAGCCTGTTAATCGTTACATACAAGGAGGAGGACTTTAAAATCAATTTGAAACGTGACAGGAAGCAAGAGCAGAGCAGCTGAAACTGGACTAATGTTTTCTCTCCTCTTGGTTCTGGTTAACAGCTGAGCTGCAGAGTTTTGAATGAGCTGAACCATCATCACCACCATTCACCATCGTTTTGATGTATAAATGGTCATGTTTTAGCCATGTTTCTAATGTAGAAAAATAAAGTTTTTGTCACCTTGTTGACAACTTGTTGAGTTGTGTGTCACCGCCGAGAATTTGTTGAGTTGTGTGTCACCCCGATAACCATCTCTAATAATGACGCCAAGTGTCAGCATGTATAGAGAAAACAGTAATGGACCGAGGCAGCTGCCTTGAGAAACCCCAAAACCAAAGTCACATGATCTCCAAGACTGAGATAAGCTTCCTTCCCTTTGATGTTTATTTTGAACCAGTTTAACTCAGTCAGAAAGACCAATCAACTGTTCAAGGTGATTGATTAAGATATCATGATCAATCAAATGCTTCACTCAGGTCTAAAAGGACAAGAATTGAGACCTTATTTTCATCAGAATTTAAGAAAAATTCAAACTAAACTGAAATAAAAACAAAATGTTTTAAGCAGTAGGACATCAAGGTTCATTTATTGTCATTTTGCCACACAAGGTGGCACAATGAAAAGAAAGTTGTAGTTCCGTCATGCCACAAATACATTGAACATACAAATATTTGAATAGAGACATTTAGTAGCATGTGTTTAGATTTTGTGTCTGGGCCAGTGTAAACAGCAGCTGAATAAAACACTCCATTCTCTGGGCAGACAGTGTGGTAGGCCCCTTCACATTAGAAACATCAGACATCATCGACTTTGACTGTTTTAGTACAAAGAGAACAAAAATCCCACAAGGAGACAACAACTATTGTGAGTTTTAAGCGAAAAGGATTTTTCACTATATTGTCATGCAGTCGAGAATGTCATTATCACAGAAGTACCGTGCAATATTGTGATCATACTTAAGGGCCATATTGCTCACCCCTTAGCATCACCATTAGGTTCTGTTTTTAAAAATCTGTTTTGGCATCTTTCAGAAAGGACTGCAAAGTGTGCAGGTAGCCACATACCCACAGAGAGAGCAGCTAATAAAGGTGTGAGTCATGCTGTCAAAGATGTGATCACATCTGTGTTGGTGGAGGTGTGAAGTGGTTTATGTAGTGAAGGAGGAAACTAAGGTCACCAACAAGCTCCTCCCCGCTCACACTCCCTCCCCCATCTTCCTCACCCTGTCTCCCCTCTCTTGTACCAGGCTGTTCCTCCATAATAGCCTGAGATGTCAGAGGCCATTTGTCTTCTGCAGCACACACGCGCCACACACACTCGTTCTTGTAGCTCTCCTACTTTTGCATGCTTGCTCAAATAGAGGTCTTCTTTGTTCACTACATCAACCCCAGAGCTTGTTCTGTGTGTGCGTGTGTGCGTGCGTCAGTGGAAAATTGCTGCCCAGAGGCCTCTCCTCTGTCCTTCGAGCTCTCTGTCTTAGAAACACACACGCACATTTTTCTTTTTCTGTCTCCCTTCTTCACTTTGTCTCTCCTACACACACACACACACACACACACACACACACACACACACACACACACACACACACACACACACACACACACACACACACACACACACACACACACAGAGTTAAGTCTTAGTGAAGTCACATGAATTGGTAGTAGAACCCAGTCAGATCCATGTTGGCCTGACACACCAACAACACCGCAGAGTGTTCACATGATGGTAATCTGATTTGTGTGTGTGTGTGTGTGTGTGATATTCATGGGATTTATTTGTACTGGATTTTAATTGCCCCTTTTTCCAGTCAGCCTCTTAATATTGGTTCTGAATAGATAATCTGATGCATCACAGACCTGCACAGACTACATTTAGCTTAGAGTTGACTGTGATGGAGCTAAGAAGTCTGGTAACTTGCACATTAGCCAGTCAGCCTGTTAGTGTAATACACAAGTATTAATATTAAGTACAACTAACTGAATTTGTGGACTATATTTGGACTTATAGCAGGACTTATAACATTTAACAACTTGTTAGACATCAGTCACAATGAGATTTGAGAGTTGCACTCAGCTGGGGAATGGCATGTGCTGTTGTTTGCACTCTGAGGTGGATTATTGCTGCAGTGAGCCTAACCCAGTGGTTCTCAACCTTTTTGCTTTGTGATCACTCAAAAGAAGTCAGTGTGTACCTGTGGCCCCTTTAGGGCCTTAGTTTGGACCTGAGTTATGGGCAGTTCAACTAAAGAGTGATATGACTGTTTAATTTTTCAGAGGTAACCATGATATGTAAATTCCTATCTCTGATTGTGTGCATTTCCTAAGTGTAGGGCTGTCTGTTGGGGTTGGTCAATCGAACGAGAGACGAGGAGATGAGGAAAAAGTTGTTTTTATTCCATTAATCATCCACAACCCGCAGCTTGAATCATGTTGGGAGCTTTTGAGGGGTTGTGACCCTCAGGTTGGGAACCACTGATCAAACCTGTTGCTGTTGACTGCTGTGCAAGTCTCTTGTCTGAGACAATTGCTAGCATAGTAAATCTCTCCCACAGTGATGACTGGTAATACTGCTAATCTGTTTTCTTTCTATGAAGGGCAAGTGCATTGATTAAGACTTCAGAAGGAAAAGAAAAACTGTCGATAGATAAACTGTTTACATGTCTTGGGATATCACCACTGTCACTGTTTCTAAAACCCAGATACCAATGTTGCTCATCCTTTTTTTGACATACACTCAGTTGAAAACAGTATAAATAACAATAACAAATGTCATTATGCCAGTAATGTGCCATCTTTGTTAGAAAAGGCTGTAGCCTACTAAGGCATGTGTTGCATATTAATAAGTAACTTAGACTGAATGGAGTTTAAGCTTTTCAAATATCTAGGTTCAACAGTTTATGCTTATACCCAGTCAAGGCTCTATTGTAAGTGGCTTTAATCCATTGTTGGTGAGAGCAACTTTTGTGCCAGTGAGTAATTACTGGACAACTGCTGTGCTTGTGAATACAGGAAGGCACAATGTCTAATGCTCTGTGCACTGTAAAGGATTATTATAGTGAGACTTGAGCACTGTCACAGATTCATTCAGGTGATGCTGTTACACATGGTTGAACATGTTTGTTTACTTTTCCTGACACATACCCAACTTTCACTGAACATTGTCAGCACACAGTTTTCGTCCATTCAGTACTGTTTGTCGTGTCATAAGGCATACTCAGCTGAACAAAGCTGCACACCGAACCGAGCAAACTGTGCCAAAAGATTCAGGACAAATGTTTTACAGTCAATAATCTCATTACCATTTAACAAAATGATGTTACCTTGCCTTCTGCTCCTTCCAGTATGCTTGGAACATGGTGTCTAATCCAGGCACATTGTTTCTCTGAAAGACTATCCAGACTGGTAGATTTTCCCAAGAAGCTCCTACTGACTTGTACGGTGTAACATACTGGAGGGACTGCATACAGAATTTCATGCTGCTGTTTGTTAAAAAACATCCTGCAGTACCAACTCTGAGAATCGGCTCTGAGGGTGTTATGTAAAAAGTCATCAGTCCTCTCTCTGTTTCTTCCTGTGCCAAATGGATTGAACGCTAACACACACACACACACACACACACACACACACACACACACACACACACACACACACACACACACACACACACACACACACACACACACGCATGCACAGTAGGCACGCAGGCATGCTGGAGAAGACAGGAGGGATTTTCCCATACTGCCTCTGCAGCGGCTGCCCTAGATTCCACCAAACGATTGTCTCGATGCAACTCAGCTATTATTAGAGCTGTATTATCAGGAGAGATGGAGTGAGAGAGGAGAGAGGAAGGAAAATGAAGTGAGGAAGAAAAAGTGGCTTGGACAAAAAAAAGAAAAAGAAAAAAAAGCATGTCTTGTTTTTCTTCCATTTTGTGTCCTCGCCTTCTTCTGAATATTCAACACTTTGTCTCTTTTGGTTTCCATCAGAAGCCAGTCTGTATTCTCTCCAGTCTTCCATTTTTCAGACACAGGCTCTTCATTAGATTTGCTTTTTCACCGCGATGTGATTGAATGTTGTCACCTCGGGTTCTAATCTGACTGATGCTGTTCAAACTAGCACCTCATATCATTTCATGGAATCTCATCACAAGTTCCCAGAGTGCGTGCTTTCTGCAAAAGCTCAGGACATTTGATTTAGAGTCATGTTAAACATGGGGAAGATGAAGCTGGGTGCAGTGAATAACATGGCTAAAATTTTTAATTTCATTATATGTCTGACAAGTGGCTGGCATATGTAAAGAGAAATCAGAAAGCTTAGACCAGTCTGCAGAGGTAAAAGCCACATGGAAACTGATGATGGGGGAGGAAATTAGTACCTGCCACTATGGCAGGTTTTTCTTCCATTAGTAAATATTGTTTTTAAAAAGCATTAAGGTCACATGATATATTCCATATTTCTATTGATAGGCACCAATGACTCAGTGTTGACGAGTACATATATTTCAGACATGGCAGATAAAATCATTGTGTGGCTGGTAGAAATGTTCAGCCGCAGTGGCAGGTAAAACTTAATTTCAGACCCTGGTCATGCTGTTCTGAAATCTGAGCGCATGTAGAATTTCTTGCTATCCATTTTGGCAATTTCCAATTTTGTACAGTTGATTCCATTTTATCATCATGAACCAGATTCCATCTGCGTTCTGCCATGTGGATATCATGATGTTTCTAAGAGAAGCTCTGCTTTCACAGCATACACATGCAGAGCAATGTCATCTACACTGCAGACAGAGCTGCTTAACAGATTTAATAATGCCTGAAAAAACAAATCTGACGTGTTCACTTACAAATGGTGAACAGACAGCTCTAGAGGCTGGACCTGAGGAACAGATTGGATTTGGCTGCAGTGTTTAAGTCAGTCAGCAGTCTCAGGATCCAATATATTGTAAGCTATGCATTCCAAGTAGAAGAATGTAGAATGATTTCCGCAACGTTTTTATTCTGCCTTGTTTGAAAATGTGTTTGCTCACCTTTAAGGTATAGATGTGGTGATATTCTATATTTTACCTTATCATCATCAAATCCCATGTGGAACTTGCTCCTCTGTGCCACATAGCTCCATTGTTGTCAAAAACACATCAATCAGCCACTGTGTTGTGCTGGGTCTCTTGTTCTGGGACTGTGCGATTAAACTAATGCATCTGCTCAGTCCCACACACACCATCCTGCTTCCAGAAATACTGACTGGCGCTCAAAATATGAACCGATTCTGCTGCAGAAAATACTTCCCATCAAATGTGTTATCACCCGCTGTTTGAGCTATGTTTGTTAAAAACTAGTGACTAGCTGTTTAAGGAACTTACTGAGCTGTTTGTAGAAGTGAAACAAAATATTTGTGCTGTTTCTTAAGATTTGTCTTCAGTAGAAACAAATGGGCATGGGGCTTAGAGCCACTTGTCAGTGCTGGGAAGTCTGAAAGCATCAAGAGGCCTTATCTTTAAAAGAGCAAATACGATACAATATCTGCTTTGGCATTTCTGAGTAGTTGGACTTGGTCTTGTTTTGCAGTGAAAATGTCCTGGACTAGCCACGAAATATGAACATAAATATTTTTACTGAGTAATTACACAGATAATGAGTTTCTGTCCATTTTGTAGGTTGTTTGCACATGACGTTACACATCACTCTTTTGTTGTGAATGGCAGGTGGAGGGCCAGAAGGGATTCTCTGCATAGGAAGCGCTATAACACACACTAAAAGTGACAGATTTTTTGCGTCGTTTGTGGTTGCTCAGATCGATCAGAGAAACCACGAGGAGCTTTAATTGATTACCAAAATTAGTTCATAACGGTGAAAACTGCAAGAAAAAAACGCAGGAAAGAAATGTTGTTAACTGTGCAATCAGGAGGAGCCGAGTCGAATAATGCTGGAAACGTTGTAATATTAGCTATTATTTTAAATCTATGGTGAAAGTAATAGCTACAAGCAACACAACTAACACTTGTTAAATCAGTGTTTCAGATAAGACAGGTGATTCGTGATGATCCTTTAGTGGCATTTCATAGTATCTTTGCCAGTGGTTAGCCTAGCAAACAACCAGAATGCAGAACGAATGAGCAGGTAGTTGGTTATATCTACTGCCTCAATAAGTAATAATAATAATGCCTCAGTTCAGCTGAATCACTCCTCTTCATCACGTTGGGGCCTCATCCATCATATGTTCACATTTTCTGTTCATACCTTTCTCTTGTAATTTCATCTGAACTAGCCCAGTAAGAATGTTCCTTCATCTCGCCCATTGCAGTATTCACTTCCAGCCCTCCGTCTGAATTTAACATCACATGACTCAAACAATCTATTGAGCAAAACTCAGTGTGTGAAACATTTTGATTTATCTCTACCTGGTTTAATTCAACCTTTAATCCTCTTAACATCTATTTACTGTGTTTACTTTGATTGATACCTTCAGCATGCTGAATCTAATGGCCTGTGGTAGCTAAGTAAATACATTTGTGTTGGGCAGAATTGCAGTGCTAATGCAATGCAGACTGTAAGAATATGTGAAAACACATTAAAGATGAAACAGATTTCAGCCTGAAATGAGTGGTTGAGAAGGAAGTGTTTGAGTTAGTATTTTCCTCGTAATGCGTCGACAACAACATGGTGCTATTTTTGGATGTGCCTTTTCCTTCCCTCTCTTCCTCTCACCTCTCCCTCCCTCCTCTCTCCCGGGCCCACACATCCTTCGTATGGAGGAGATGAAGGAGGAATAAAGGAGGGAAGAAGCTGGGTCACATCACTCTGCTCAAGGCTGTTTACTTTGCTTTTCTCTCCTTTGCTTGCATCTTTTTCTCTACGTCTATCTCTTTTTCTGTGTCTGCCAGGTTTTTTCTTCTTTTCGCCTTCTGCTCACTACTTTTTCCCCATTGCCACATATCCATCCTCTCATATTTCTGCACTGTGTCGCATATCTCCACACCTTCTGTCCCTCTTGCCATCTTGTGTCTGGTCTGGTTCCCATGTGGGTTAGAGAGAGGAAGAGAGATGACCTTGTAGAAGAGGGGATGTCTCTTCATGCTGTCATTGGGTATTACTTCAGCTCATCTGCTCTCTTATTCTATCTCTCCTTCACATTACTTGCACCCCAGTGAACCTCCACAACAGAGCCACTCTTGTCTCTATGTCCTGTCTGTCTCTGCTGTGTTGGAGCTTTAGCCTGGTTAGACCATTCTAAGCTCATCTTTTTTGTAGTCTTGTTAAATGGCATTGAGGGCATTTTATTAGTTTGGTGACTTAATGGGAACGATGGAATCTTTTCCAGACCTCCACTACTTGTGTGTTGCTTCAATCTAAAGCTGTTGCCTGTGGACTTTATCGCTTGGTGATGTTGGCGGTCTTTTAAGTCTCACATTGTTTTTCATAAAGACTAGCCACTTGTCTTTGTTCTCTGCGGAGAGACACACCACATGTGTAGCTTATTGAGAAGTGAAAGGTGATGAGGCGACAAACTCTAAGGGTGGCATTGGGATAAACCACTTCTTTCTGTGTCAAATGTTGTTTTGGAATGGGAGCAGTTTAAAAGAGCCGCTCCAAATTTCACTTGAAGTGTAAAAATTGAAAGGAGTTGAAGTGTCAGTTGAAGTGAAAGAGCTGAATACTTCAAATAGTTTTCATTTGAAATAGTGATAATTGAAATTTTGCAACAAAAAACAGTGTTTGCATGTAAGCAGTTGAAATTACAGGTGAAGAGTGGCAGTTGGAAGCAGTGGAAATGGCAGTTGGGTATGCGGTGAAAGCATTTGAAATGTGATTTTGAGTTCTGTGGACAATGGATTTGTCAGTTTGTGTTAAGTGCTGAAAGGAGATGAAGAGGTGAATTAAGAGATGAAGATGTGTAAGAGCTAAAAACAATTGAGCTGCCATTTAAAGTATAAGAGATTGAAAAAATAAAATAAGTGGCACTGATGAATCACGTGTGTGTGTGTGTGTGTGTGTGTGTGTGTGTGTGTGTGTGTGTGTGTGTGTGTGTGTGTGTGTGTGTGTGTGTGTGTGTGTGTGTGTGTGTGTGTGTGTGTGTGTGTGTGTGTGTGTGTGTGTGTGTGTGTGTGTGTGTGTGTGTGTGTGTGTGTGTGCGCGCAGAGCCAGCGAGGATTAGAATGGCTGGAAAATGTAAGACAAGGTGGCTGATGTCTTGGCCTGGGTGCATGAGCAGTTGGCCCATTCACCTTCAGCCATGCATGATTAGCTGCTGGGTTCCAAGATGCCATTCCTGCATTTCTCCCTCCATCCCTTCATCATCCTTCGTTCTGTCTGCCCCTCCATCTCCTTTTGTACTCATTCATCTGCATGTCTTCTCATTGAACAATTGCCCTGCCATTCTCCCTTGTAGCAATTTCAGCCGTGATGAAGCCTTGTATGTGTGCACGCACACACGCACACACGCACACACGCACACACACACACACACACACACACACACACACACACACACACACACACACACACAGAGTATCTCACTGAGTCGCTGTGTGTTGTATGGAGGGAACATCAAACATGTCTTTGCCCACAGCAGCCCCACTTGAATTTCTTTGTTGCATGATGAGATTTCTCTCTCTCTCTGTCTGACTGACTCTTTCTTGCTTGTTGGTAATTGCAAGGGGAAGCCAGCCAGCAGCCCAGCGACTCAGAAGCTGCTTCATATATTTATGTACCTCTGGGGGACCATCTCTCTATCAAAGTATGTGTCTCTCTCCCTCTCCCCCGCTGATTGATATTCTGTAGCAGTAGAAAGCAGCAGCAGCAGCAGCAGCATCATTTGGTCTGTTGTCAGGGAAGGGGCGCCTTGGTTACAACGTTGTCAACCTGGTTGCCGATGTGGAAGGCTAGTCGCTCAGTTTCCAGGCAGCTTGACTCTCCTCTTTTTGTGTTCATCTCATCCATCCTCTTTTTTCTGCCCTAATCCTTTTTGCCCTCAGTTCTGTTTGACATCTTCTTCTCCATCACTGGGCACAGATGATGCTCTCATCTTCATTTCCTCTTTGTTCTTGACATCATGTTCCTCCCATCGCTCCCCTTTCCTTCCATTCTTTCCCTTTGTTTCATTTCATCCTCCTCTTTACCATTTCTTCTCCTTCATGCTACATTTTCTGCTGTCTGTCACTGGTGATGCTTTCCTCTTCGTCATTGTCATCTTCCTCTCTTAATTCCTTGCCTCTCCTTGTCTGTTTCCTCCCCCATACCATCAAATCCATTTCTTTCATCACCTCGTTCCTCTTTTTATATTGCTTGTTCATTCATTGTGTGGGAATCACACACGTTCTCCCTCCCTTCTCCCTCGTTTCTCCCTCCTTTTAATAATGATCAGATGATGCTCTTCTAATTATGAGCAAATCCACATTTTTTTCTTTTGTCTTTACGTAACCATTTTCTTCTCTGTCTTGTTTGTTTCCCTCCCTCCTTGTGGTTCACAGTTCTGCCTCTTCTCAACACCTGCAAGTCTGTGCTCTTGACATATTTCCCGCAAGCACAACAGTGACTTGTCTTTTTCAGACTCAGCTGCTGTCTTTACCCCTGCTTTTGTGTCATTTTCTCTCCCTCCTTTGTTTCCAAGTAATAGGCATTGTGATGGTTCTGATTTTGTTGTAGTAAACCTCATATGCCATTCAGGCAGTCTTGCATTGTTTAAGTGCCTAATCCACCAGGACTTGATTAATATAACTGATACACAGCTGACCCTAATACAAGCTTTATTTTGTGACATAAGAAAATCCACTGCAGAGTTTCCCCACAGGATTTTGTGAGACCATGGAGGACCAATGAAGAACCTTGTGCTCTCGTGAACAATGAACAGCCAGTAGACACGACAAAAAAGCCACATCCACAAAGCATGGTAAATGAGAAGGACTTTAACACTGCTCACAAATGGTCAAAACACAAAATCTGCCAGAGCATACATTTGAGCCATCAAAGAAACAGAGCAGAAGTGGTTAATTACCATCCAGTCGTTCGTAGCGGTCGGGGGGCTACTGACTGGACTGAGAGAAAAACACAATGTTAGAGCTCTTTTATGTTATTATGAGAAGTGTAAAAATATTTTTGGTTTTCATTATGAAACTGTGGCAGGACAAATTAGACTGTGGTGGGCTGCCACAATCTAGGTAATTAATGGGAAACGCTGCGCTGGAATATAAAGTTTGATGTTGTTCACATGTTCCGTTTGATTCAGGAATGTGGTAATTGCCTACATTCTCCAAGGCTCTGTCTGTCTTATTCAAAGTTAAAGACACATGTACATCAATATTTTTTTCAAACTGTTGTACTATAGTAACGTATTGATTGGGATACTCACATGACAGATTTAAAAAGAATAGTCAAACTCGAAGCAGCATCTGCTGTGATATCTTGACTTAGGTTGCTTTGTATAGGTCAAGCTCTAAAGACACAGATTCCTACATTACAGCCATAGCCAGCTGGTTGCATCTCCTGGTCAACAGCCATGCCTTTCAAGCTCCCCACCTCCACTTAGTTACACTGGGGGCCATGGTGGGGCTTTCAAAACTCTTTCTTGGATGTTATGCCCCTCCACCTCTCCCCAAATATGGGGTATGATATGGTGGTATATCCTCCTGAAACTAGTGTTAATTTTCTCAGCAATTTTTTTATTTACTCTTTGTCTTACTCTGATGTCAGAGGTACTTGTTAATTTTTATCATAAATAAATAAAATGGTAATGTGAAGGACAAATAAGCACAAGAGTTTTGTCGTAAAATACATGCCGAAGAACATCAGTTAGTAAGTTATTGGAATTATTAGGTGCACATCCCCACCAATCACTTCAAAGAGCTCTAGGCTGAAAAAGTGGCCCTCATATTAAGTCCTGCTCCTTACTAAATACTTGTTTGCGGTGATGTTGGGTCTGATGTAACATTTCCTCCTGCAGGAGTAGCAGTATTCCTGTTGCTGAAAATAGTGGTGGGAAGGCTTGGATTCAAATACCCTGACTAGTTGTAATTTTGTGTCTGCGTGCTTCTCATTCTGTGTGTGCGAGGTGGGGAGTTTTGGGTTGGGGGGATAAAGGAGCCTTTTCATCCTGGCTAGTCTACATGTTTTCTGTGCAGTCAAGCTCAGTAAATCAGATTAGACTTTTTGGAGAGTAGGATAGAGCTTACTGTGTGTGCACTTGTGTGTGCGTGTGCACTTGTGTGTGCGTGTGTGTGTGCGTGTGTGTGTGTGTGTGCGTGCGTGCGTGTGTATGTGTGTGTGTGTGCGTGTAAGAGAGAGACATGATTTACTGCAGGACAAGGCTGGGGCTGGGTCAGGCAAACAGTATAACAGAGAAAAGGATGGTCATTAAGTTACTATTAAGACATCAAAGTGCTAAAGGGGCTCGTTGGGCTGCATCGCTGCAGAATGAAAGTCAGGATTGTGGCCTGATTGATTCAAGATTGTTGACTGTTTATATCGAGGTCACTCTCAATAAATTAAAGAAAGGACTAGAACTCATTTTTCACTCGCAGTTTTTGCATTCAAGCACACAGACAGAGAGGTGGGAAGTGAACACATATTTAGTAGCACACATAATTTTGTCTTTGTCCTCATATTAATTTTGTCTTGCATTATTCCAGACCTTGTCTCCTCTGTATTCTATATTTTGTATGTGTTTTCTGCAGCTTTCTCTGGCCCTCTATTTAAAAGGCAGATATTGCTTCTCTCTCTGCATTGGTCGTTTGCTTTCATGCCTCATGCTCATTGGCTGCCAGTGGCCTCATGTGCAGCCAGCCAGAAAGCCGCTCTGCAGCCGTTAGTGATGGGCAGATTATACAACGCTGCACTGTTCATACACATGTTCACATTGACTCATATCTGTGATCATATACTGTAATGTCCATGGACATGCAAAAACAATCACGGACACGATTGAATATACACACACATATCACTGATATACATGCAGTCACATCTTATTACACATGGACCGTGTGCAGCCTCTTCACTTCCTGACTATTCCTACTCCTCTCTGTCTCTGACCTTGTGTATCAGCTGCTGCTTTTTGCTGCACACTCAAGACCTTTAAATATACAAACCTGAAAAGTGAAAGGCTGGTCTTGCACTGACTGCTAGGATGGGAATCAAACTTCCAACCCCCCAGTACACTCCACAAGGCATCTCTGAACGCCCTTAACTCAGTAAATGTAAATCAGCAGGTGAACAAGAATTAATCTTAGGTTATTATTCTAAAAAAAAAAACTGAATTTAGAATGACAGAAATGTCACAAGTAAGAGTGTGTTTGAGTGTGTGTGGCCAGTGTCCATGGCCAGTGTTCACTGCTGCGTGTGGTAACTATAGCAACAGACTCAGCAGACTCTGAGTTTGCCATTCCTATAATGTCTATGTTTTTTCTGACCGAGTGTGCGCGTGCACACGTGGTTTACAGACAGACTACATCATCCCTGCTTTGGATGCATCCGGGTTATTCATGTGCTTGCTGATAGCTATGAAGACAGATAACACTCACAGTGGGACAGAATCTATAGTTCTGTTTGTCTCTTCTCATTGCATTCCTTATCCTGCCTCCGTTCTTATACCGTGGTCTTGATGAATACTTGATTGTGGCTGCAGGGTGTCCATATGTACACTGACTGAGTTCTTCCAGTGAACCTGTATGTTCACTATTCAAAATGAATGCACAGTGTGTAGGTAAAATGAGTAACTGTAGCAACAGGGATGAAGTCAAAGCTTCTGTTGACAGTCTACAGCATTGCCAGCCTAAGGAGTCTGAGCGCTGGTAGTATTCATCATTTTACTAAGTTAAGTCTCTTGACTGGCACCAGATTGAGGACAAGCATTGCTGCGTTTAAACCTATACTTGAAACGTTACAGGACAAGGGTTAAAGAGGCCACCTGCCACCAGTTGGACATAATACATAAGTGTAGTCCTCCAGTGCATCATCCTCTGAACACCACAGGATGCCGACTGGAACACACAAGCTGCAGGAAGTACACTGCCCCTCTGAACTTACTGTGTATGAAATGACATAAGCGATCATCTCGCATCCCAGTTGCTCTTAAACTGGATACTTCAGGCTGCAGCCGAAAGTACACATGGCCTATTATTTGTTTTGATTTTGACAGCAAAGGACATGAAAACATAAACATTTTAAATAGATTCATGTCCCCACAACATGAGGAATACACATACACACACTGACGAAAACTGATTGGGCCAACAGGTTTAACAGGAATGTCTGTCTCCCTGTCATCATCTCCTCTTGTGCTGACAGAAAGACAGAGAGTGACATTGGCAGATTGTACAGCGATAGAAGAGGCTGGCTGCTGTGCTAGGAACACACAATTAATATTTAATAATAATTAGGATCATTTCAGCCCTCACAATGAATTTAAATTGATCAAGCGCAGTATTTTTTCTTGGCAGTTGGAGTCTTCTGTGCATCAAAATCAGGTGCTCCCAGCTAAACCGTTAAACTGTTCACTGGTGTTTTGACTGTGCTTAAAATGGAGGCAGGTCACAGCTTTGTTTTGTTTTGAAATGTTCGTATATATAAAGCTTGACAGGGGATAAGCAGGATTAACCTGAACTGTACATGACTATCGAGGAGAACTGAAGCAATTAACTGAAACTGTAATTATGGTCGATGGCCTTATTATAGTAGATCTTACACTGCAGTGTGTTCTCTTTGCCAGACAGTTGTGTCGTGACTGCTGCAGAACTCTGACTTGGTTTGTGGAGGCTTAGAAAAATAGGATGTGGTCCGGTGAGTGTTCTTCCTGCTCTGTTGACAAACATGGATTTTACACTGTTTACATGTTACATGATGATCATAGTCTGAGGATGCGATCATATCATGTCATTCTTTTACAAAATAATAGTTAGAAGAATTAACAGTCTGATTATTTGCTATGCTGTGTATACATTGTCCATATTGTGTTACTTTTTTTAAAGCTCTTTTGCCTGTTATGTCTTTTATTTCTGTGGTGAAGAACACTGAGGGCAAATGCTAGCAGTTGAGTTTTCATTCAAACAAAATTAAAACTGGTATGTGAAGTGTGTGTCAAATTCATCAAGGCCAGATTGCCTCCAAAGTTATTATATGACCAATTGCTGAGAATCAACGTGGCAAACAGAGTCCACCACAGTCCTCACGCATCATCAAACTTCACAGAGATCAGTGAAGGCAAAACAGCCAGACCGACCTGTTGTAACCAAATATTCTGTGGTCTAGTTTAGCTAAAAACAGAAAAGCACAGTATATGTCAGCGCCTTAGTGTGTCATTCACTTGTGAGCCTGTTTGAACCAACAACATAATTCTACCCAGTCGCCAGATTAAATGTTGGCATTGTACTAATAATCCTGCCCTCGGTGGAACATGAGGGCAGAGGATATAAATGTTGTGGAAATTTAGCAGCACTGCTCGTGCCACTGCAAATTCATCCAACAAAGAATCAAATGTTCTTTGTCTCCTCACTTTAAAAAAAAAAAATTCCCTCCATAATTTCCTGTGTCACACTCTCACTGATGGTGACATGAGCATCATCAAAATGGACTGTATGATATTGTATGTGTTCCATAGTGATGTACTGTAAGAAGAATAGAATAATGGCAGGTTCTATGTTTTTGTGTGTGTTGTTGTCTTCAACACTGCCCTCTCAACATAGCCTAATAATTCCCTGTCCCTACATGGCCTGTTATTGGCCCTCGGCCAGCAGGCAACAGTTCCTGTTAAATTGAGTTTTAATGGCCTGAGATAACATACAGGCTGGGCATCATGTGGAAATGTGTATACTATGCACACACTTGCATGACTGTTGTGTCTTGCTAGAATTCTGTCACACCTTGACCAAAACTTGTACATTTCAACAGTAACAGACTCTGTGTCTTATTCAGTACATCACTGTCAGCTGAAGATAGAACAGTAGATATTCCCCAGGGCCACACTGGGTGAAAACCTAAGCACGATGATACATTTGAAAGGCAAGCATAATTCACATTACTCACAGGAGTGCAGGACAGCAGGACAGCAGCAGAGAGGGGGACTTGTGATGGAAAAGGAGATTCAGAATACTGCTGTTACAGGTAAAGTGCTTTCTCTGTCAGGGAATTGGCTGTTGTGACAGCAGATGTTGAAAACAGGAAGTGAACATTTAGCTGTCCGCATATCTGTATTGTTTTATTTATTTGTTTTTTTCCATTACAATTTTAAAAGCTACTGATCTTGGGTTTCTTACTGATAGTCCACATCAATAGCAAGATGTCATTGGTGCCTTGTTTTTTATGCTTTTATTTTATCTACTGTTGTTCAGAAAACATAGGTTAAAATCAGTAGGAATGGATCTGTTCCTTTTAAAAATACCTTTGTTTATTTTTACCCAATAGTGGTTCTAGAAAGTATACATTTTATTCATTCATTTCATTAATTGTAGGAAAATAGTGACGGCAGTTAATGACAATGAAATGGAGACAGACAGTGACAGATGGAGGTTAACCTTTGTTGTTTGAAATGAATTAGAGATGAAAGGATGGTGAGGATGGTAGAGCATGTGAGAGTTATGCGATTCGATCAGATGAGGGTGAAGGGAGCCGTGTCCTGGAATGACTGCTACTGATTCAACTGAAATGGACAGAGAGATCAATAGTCACTGGAGATGGGTCAACTTGATGGAATCATGAATGTTAGATGGAGGTAGTCGCAATGTATAGACTGCAGTAAGACAGACAAAGGAGGACAGACCGAGCTAGCTGCCCTCTGTGCCTGCTGACTGGGACTCAACACTCAGCTGACTGCAGCAGTGCATTATGGTGGGGGGGCTGAATGAGGAGAGATGCACTCGTTGATCCCACTTCCTCTCTCTGCCTATGGAGGGAAGAGTGGGGGAGGGGAGAGTTATATAGAGGGAATGAGGGAGCAAGGAGAAAGACGATCAGACAGGAGGGAGTGGAGATGAAAGGCGGCAAATGTATGCACGTACACACATTCATGCAACAGTGCACTGGATTACATTTCTACAGAGAAATGTTTTCTAAAAAGTTTTCTGTGACTCTTAGCAATGAAATGTTAGAACACCTCTACATTAGTGCTGACTTTGATCAAACTAAATCTAATATTATCAACTCAAACAGTTGCTGGTGCTCCATGTGTGAATTTATTCTTGTTTTTATGCAATCAGAATCGTATTGCATATTTGAGAAGTACCCAGGAGTGTTTTAAAGTGTGTGGTTGTATGCGCATTGTCTGCGTTATTACACACACTTCTGTACACTTTGATGTCAGTGAAGTGTGAAATTTGATGTAGCATGCATCTCACATGACATGGACTTACCTCCTAATGTGTATAACAATGCATGCAAAAAATGCACACAGCATTTGTGACTAGTCAGTAGTGCTCCTTTATTCTGCTCAATTATTTGTGTTGCATGATCTATCAGAGATGTTACTCCTCCATGCTTTTCTTTATCTTCTTCTCCTCTTCTCCCTCCTCTACTTCCACTTACTTGTTTAGCCCCTCATCCTCCTCGTCCTTTGATTTAACTTCTTTCCTTTCCTCCTGCTTCCTGTCTTCCCCCTCCTCCGCCTCCTCCTTCTTCTTTTGCTTCTCCCCCTTCTTTATGTTTTTATTACTGTTATTATGTGTTGGGAAACAGATTTTTAATGGTTTTATGCGGGTCCTGGTGTTAAAGGGTGCTGGGTATATGTCAACCTGCAACACCACTGCACTTGTAGTTGGTTTGATTTGTTATGCTGTTTTTGAAAATTGTCTTTCTGTGTGATCTGCAGGTATATGTGGAGTTCGATGACCAGGAATGGGAGAAGAGAGAGTGGGTGAAGGTCTATGAGGATTTCCAGCTGTTTCTACTGGAGCACCAGCTGGTCTGGGCCAAGAGGAAGGAGGGAGCAGGAGGAGGAGCAGGAGCAGGTGGAGGAGCAGGAGGCCTGCTGCAGGGGACCAAGGCCAAACACATACAGTGGCCTGCCCTGGTAAGACCTTTGTTTTCTATTTATAGACAGGACACAATAATAGAAACAGTCTGCCATATGACCATGCCGCCTATGCCATTATACATTCACCACAGTGTTTAATACAAACTACTGAACTGTTTTCATCGAAAGACAATGCCTCAGGATCGTTCTTCATCCTCAGTGTGTTGTTACATTTATTTGTCTTTGTGGTCTTGGATAAAAATGGTTACTGAGTGGCAGCCCTGCCACAGTAACCAACATTGTCATGGTCTCCATCAGTTTTGTTGAGCCTGTCTCAGAGATTTTGGTAGATTTCTGAGGATGTTTACAAGCTGTGTTTGGCTGTGTCTGTAGAGCTTCCAATGGCCCCACCAGTCCAATGGTGAGGGAATTTGTTACATTGTCAGGCTTTTGCGATTCTTCCCTTTGCCACATCAGTTTGTCTTTTTGTTTTGTGACTAATTCCTCTGCATCACATTGTATGTCAAGTAGCCAGTTTCCACTTCAGGAACTTTTCTAGGAAACCAAGAACCATTTAAGAAATTTGGGTACTTACCTGAATTTCCACAAGAAGAAGCAGAATCTTAAGTTTCTTTTCCGTAATCCCTACTCTACGGCTAGTACTTGCCGATGCCCAGGACCTATTGGGTTGAGTATGTGGTACAGAGCAATGCTGATTGGTCAATCATAAACCCGCTACAACTTGTGTACAACGTAATTTACATAGTAAAGAAAGCAGGAGTTGCTATGACAATCACTATTATTGCAAAAGGTGGGCATCTTTTGTAAACTTTATGGACATTAAAGAAGTATTTAAATGTGATTAAACTTCCTGAGAAGTCTAAAAGAGTGAGATAAAGAGTAAAGGAGAAAGAACGTGAGCAAACGAGCTAGATGTAGAGTGCATGGTCCGTGAGAACAAAGACTGCCAAAGAGACAAACAAAACTTGATTTGCTCTGTGTTTCATCGTGGTTACACACTAAAGCAGTAACACACTAAACAACCATCAAACATTGAGCAGATCATCTATGACACTACATACAAATGACTGTATTGTTCCCTTGTGTCGAGAAACTTTGTCTCAAACAACACTGTCATTCTGTTTTCTGTCCGATTTTGACTAATCTTCATGGTTCTTCAGATGTGGTGGAAGAGCAGCTAGCAATGTGTAGAAGGGCCCAAGTTTCTAGTTTAGTTTCTTGGGATCCTTAGTTCCGGGACGTATTTGGACACACCACCAGATAGTAGATATTGCTACCAGTTTGAAAGGCAACAAACTGAGAATAAATGCTCTGCATTTGATATCTGATTAAACTTGGAGGAAATGGTTAAAATGGCATTATAGCCAAGTGGTTATAATTGGAGCACGTGGTTAGCTTAAATTCGCTTTGCATGGCTCCTGAATGAGGCCTGAATATAGTAAAAGGACTATTGGAGGAAACTGGCAGCTGAAACCACAGTTAACATGTATTTGTCTGATAGTGGTTTTAATTGGAACGGCCCGCTCTGTTGTGTCTGTGTGTGTGTCATTATCAGTGAAGGCATCAGCACTCTGATACTGGGACTGTTCTGTGTCTGTCATCACACACACACACATACACACATGCTTTGGTGTGGTGGCAGTGTGGTTGCTGTGATGTTTTTGTTTTTGTTTCATACACAGATGACAGTGGCACTGAATGTGTAGGCATGCTCGTGCCGAAGCAGTGTGGATGTGTGTTGGTCTGTGGCAGTGAGCTCATATTTTTAGTCTGTGGGAGCTGAATGTTTTTGTGTCTGTCCCTGACTCAAGGATTTGGTTCATAAATGTTTGACATTGATGGCATTTAGTTTTGGACTGTGTGCATGTCTGTCTGTCTGTGTGTGTATGCCCGACAGTGGCTGAAAGTGTGTGCATGGAAATGTGATTCACTGTTTTGATTATGTAATAGCAGAGTGCACAGCGCCATCTGGCACATGCATAGGAGATAAGAGTTCAAAGACTTACACACACACGCAGCATTTTTTTTTCCCTGGTTGTTTTTCTCTTTGTCTGACGACTCCTTCAGTTTTTTCACTCATTCGTCAAATCTCTGCCCCTCTGCTGCTATTGTCATAGCAACAACATCAAAATCTAGTACACACACACACACACACACACACACACACACACACACACACACACACACACACACACACAGAGCGGACAGCAGAACAGCGAGGCTGCGGTGGAGGCTGTGAACCAGATGAAGTGAAAGTAACATTTCACTTGACTGGACGACATCTGAAGTGAATAAAAGAGAAAGTAGAAAAGCGATATTTCCACCTGCTTTGTCCAGCTGTTGTTTTACACAACCACAGCGCTCCTGTTAAACTAATAGCAAATTGTTACAACCAAGCTAAAACGAAATGTATCTGTCTGATAGTTTTTTGTAAAAAAATGTTGCTTGAATGTTCTTTTCATTGAAAGCAACACTGAATCAATCAATGCATTCAATTGGATCAAACGATTGCCCAAGGAAAATGTCTTCCTCACTCTGAAATACGAAATATTCATGTTGCTTTCCAGCTCTTCAGGTCTGCTACTGGTGTTCATGCAAATTTTGGATCAGTGAATCGGTACTTTAATGAGTTTACATGGCCAGTAATGTAATTGACTAACTGCTAACCAGATTACATTTACATGATTTCTGATCATGAATGTGGACCCCCCAAACAGATTTCATGTTATAATGGGTTAGCCTGTGTTGACAACCTACCATCTGACAACTTTGACTGTGAAGCAATTGCATGAAGAGTTGAGTTTGCATGAACATTAATATGTCCATGGAGGAATTAACTTAAGAGCAGCTCTGTGTGCTAAATAAATGCACAAATTAGCAGGCGCCTCATTCTTTTTCTTACTGGTTCAGTCAGAGAGAAGCTGTATCTGAAAGTGTCGTTAAGTTGCTCCTTGATAAAACTCTTATTTTAATGTTCAGAAAATCTGATTTGCTTTCCAAAGCGTGGGCTTTGAGCACTGTTGCTGGAACACTGCTGTTGATTAGTATTATTGACACATTCTCCTAGAAACAGAAACCTCCACAGTCCGACACACAGATTAGTCCTCACACAGGCAGACGCAGCAGATTGCTTGTCTAGTTATTGCATTGTTAGATAACTAAACCCCTGTGACCTCCACACACTAACATCTCTTTTTTTCCCCTCTGTTTCCTCAGTTAAGGGGGTTTTCATCACTTGTGGGGACATTACATAGACTTACATTCATTTCTTGGAGACTTACCCTAACCCTAACCACCATTTGCCTGTTCCTAACCCTATACGTAACCTAACCTTATCTAACCCATAACCCTATCCTCAGTCTGCACCCTAAAATGTCATGATTTTAATTGTCGGGACCTATATTTTGTCCCCACATGTGACTGATTAAACTGATTTTTGTCCCCACAACTTGAGTAATACATGGGTGCACACACACACACACATACACACACACACATTCATATGCTTGCAGCAGAGTCTACCATGCAAGGCACCACCTAGTTGTCACCAGAAGTGATAACCATCCACATACACTCACACACAGATTGCACAATAGTGGAAGGATGGTGGGGGGTGGTCTTTGAAGAACATTGGTTGAATAGTTTCCAGTGAATGCCCGTCCCTACTTCTGGTGATTGTCATTGCACCATGTTGATGAAGCTCTCTATCAGTCCTCTGTACTCCTCTGAATAAATAGCACATTCAAATTATTCACTGGAATCGCATGTTAATATAGTGATAATCTCCATTTTGCCAAAAAATAATACTTTTTTTTTTAATCCTTCATAGCCTTCACTACATATATGAGTCAGGAGAGACATGGATGTAAAACTGGAACTTGATTGTTTGGTGAACGCATACAACTGCAAAGTAGTAATTCTTGTTTTTATTATTATCTGTTGCTCTAGTAATCCATCAATTAGTTCAGCTCCACAAGTAGGTTAAAAGGTCTTTAACTCAAGAGCCATGGTGTGACAATAAATAGATGCATCTCCAACTGCTGTGCATCCACTGAGCTCAGTGTGTAATCACCCGTTTTAGGCACTGTGGGGAATCCACCAAAGAAGCATCTTATGTTAGTTCTGCTCCTTAATAGCAAATTAGCTGTGAAGAACAAAGACACAGTTAAACAGCCTGATCACAGCAGAATGGAAAAACACAAAAATGGAAAGGAAGGACAGAAAGAAATAAGTAATGTCTGAACCGAAATGTAGCAGAACTTGCTCCTGGTCCACTATGGTGGGATTGATCAGCATGTCAGTGATGCTAATGACAGCAGCGGCAGTTGTATTAGTGGTACGGGTATTAATAGATCATGTAATGCTGGTAGTAGTGACAGCTGCATCAGTAGTAGCTATAGGTGGAGCAGCAGGAGGATGCAGTAATCTGATAACCAGTATTGGAACTGGAAAAGATCCAGATCAAGTACCAGCTACACACTGTAAAACTCAACTTTGAATACATTAATTTCTCTAGTTCATTCCTGTAGTCAGAAGCTAGGGTAGGAGGCTATTAAAGTTATTATAAACAAGTGTCTGTCAGTCACGTCTGCAGTGTTGACCAACAGGGTTGATTGTAGCTACTAATTATAAGGAAAGTGTGAGGAGTGAAAACAGCAGAGCTCATTTGTTCAGGTACTTAAAATATTGTAGTTCAAACCATGAACAGTTCTCCAGTCTGTCAGCGTGCTGAAACACGTAGACCGACAACCATTCACACATACAGACATATAGTATTAGTTTGCAGTTTAACCTCTGTTGCATTGTCTTTGGACTGTAGGAGAAAACAGAGCAGACATGGGGGACATATGCAGACATCTCAGACTAAATCTGTGACAGTCACAGATCATTCAGTAATGTTGTCTCTGTATCACCTGATATGGTAGGTCTTATCTCCTCATTTTTGTTGCTGATAATATATTGACTGACTGTTTTCCTTGTCTCTTCCACTGTTAGAAGTGTAGTTAACACTGATTTCTCTGTACTCTGCTTTCCCAGTATTGAAAGACAAATGGTCACAGTAGCCAAACCTCACAGCTCCTGTGGGAGCTGTCCCTGACTGAATGCCTGGCAGATGTTGATAGACTGTTAAAATTGTACAGTTATTGATCTGTAAATTCAATTATGAAATGGTAAAAAATAGCCATAACATGTTGGATTTCAAAATCCAAACCATGTCCACATGATAAAAGTGCTACCCCTCCTCGGGCTCTTTATTTACACTTCCACTCATGTTTTCTTGTCAGTCTCTTCTTCTGTGCCTGTTTGCAAACCAGCTTCAAGGAGCATTACCACCACCAACTGTTGCTCTCACATCACGTGAAATGGGGCTGTCCTGCTACCCGTATCACGTTACCTTGTGAGGCAGCTTAATTCACAAGATCATTAGCTCATGTGACATTTGTGATGTCACGCGAGGATCCAGCCCTGATTTGCTACATAGCCTGCCCCAAATATATAGCAAAGACACCAGGGGATAGCTCCCTTGGTGGACGCAGTATTGCTGAATCTCTACTGGTGGACACATTTCCACAGTTGCCCGGTATTCTGTATACCGTCTGTATATGCCCCAAACCTGTGCTGAACATACATTGTATGGAAGGGCCTGTAGAAAATTTGTCATTCAACCCACTTTGCATCCATCAATCAGTTAAAGCTGCAGTCGGTTGAGAAGAGAGCACACTTTGCCTGAAAATTTGAACCAACACAAGTTCCACGTCACTCCCCCTCCCTCTCCGCTGCACTTATGCCCTGCCTCCAAGCCCCTCCTCCCTGTGGCGTCTGCGCGGCTGCCGTGACAACCAGTAAAGTTAGCCTTAGCATCAGAAACAAGCTAACTGACCAGCCACTACATCACAGTCGCTAACATACCGTACGCGCTGCGGAGTGTGACTGTAACAATCACCATATTAGCTTTATGGTTATTTGTTGTCTTAGCCGCATATGCTGTTGTTGGCAGCGGCGGTATGGGCAGTTTCTCCTTTGCTTTCACTCACCTCTTGACCCCACTCACAGAGCTGTTTGACTGAGCGGCAGCCGGCAGCATGAGCAAAGGGTGGGGGTGGTTCGCAGCATGTGTGAGTAGTGATTGATAGATGTCAGACACTCCCTCAGACGCTCCTCTGGCTCTGATTGGTTGTTTTGTGTCGGGCGCAGTGGATGCTTGCAAGTCACAGTAGGAGCAGTAGGTGGGACCAATGGAGCCATTCTTTTTTCACAGATTACATGTTTCATGTACTGCTGTCTGGCCATAGGGACAGTTTTAGCAAATGACAAAAAAACTAACTTTTATACAAGTTGCCTACTGCAGCTTTAATACTCTGTGATTGGCTAAGCACCATCACCCTACAGGTACACTTTGACAAACCAATGGGCTTCCCATAGGCATCTCCTCATCTCACAAACAGGGACAGAATCTTACCTAGTTTTGTTTTTGGTGGCCTGTTTTAATTTTAGTCTTAGTCTAGTCTTTGTGTCAAGCTGTCATTTTAGTTTTTGTTAGTTTTAGTCATGTTCATATTCTTTTTAGTCTAGTTAAGTTTCAGTCAACTAAAAGTCTTAGCATTTTAGTCTTATTTTAGTCAGAATTATCCGTGACTATTTTTGTCTAGTTTTAGTCGACGAAAACTGATGACATTTTAGTCTAGTTTTAGTCAATGAAAATTGTAGTCTCTTTTTAGTAATGCAATTCTATTTAACCCAGTCAATATAGTATCTAGTAGTTTAGACGAAACCAAAATTTTCTTACAGTCAAACCCATTTCACAATTCAAACTAGGTTGTCTTATTATTATATTGTTACCTTATAGACTCAAGAATACATCCTTTCCAGACACAAAGACGCTCTGATTTGAATTTACAACATAGTTATTTTACCAACCAAAGCCGGCTGGCCGGCCATCGGTCCCATTCTGTGTTGGTTGTCTGTCGTTAACGCTAACCTACCGCAGCTGCATCTTCTAAATAATGCCGCGAGTGGGAACTAATGCCGTGACGTCGCTGCGACTGCGCAGTGCGACCTGATGCAGCCCCTGAAGTGAGACACAGGAAACAGAAATACTGCAAAATAATAATAATGCGACTAAACGAGACAAAATAACATTAGAACATTTCGTCTCGTTTCGTTTTAGTCAACGAAAATGAAGAGACATTTTAGCAGAGTTTAGTAGTAGTACCTACTAACTTACTAGGGATGTTCCCAATGGCTAATGTCCCTGATGACTAGTTGACTCAGAAACAAACAGTTGAATTTGAGCATAGTTTAATTCATTAGGCTAAACTTAGTCTGAAAAAGTATTCTGTATATTATTAAGAGCCATATGAGATCAAGAACCGTTAATCATTCTTCAATAACAGAATCGTATTTTAAATGCTGTTGAAATGTGTGGCACTTTGCGCCATGCACTGTGAATATTGCACATTATCCCGTAATTTAAATGTGTACATTAATAAAATAACACAGTGAACACTGTTTAGGGATCATGACCTCCTGGGTCCAATTGATCACTATTATTATAACTTATTTTTCTTCACATTTTATACACAGTCTATCGTTCTGCTTCCCCAGTCCAGCAGATGGTGGTGAAACTCAATGAAACAATAAAGCTGCACTTGATCTGAAAGGCTTCCCTCCTCTGAATGATACATGAATGAATGAACACACTGCACGTGAAAAATGCTCCTTTAAATGTTGAAAAAGTGAAATTAACACAAGCAATTTGTACTTTGCATTTATAGCAATTTCTGCTAAAGTAGCCAACAGAATCAGACGGTTTACCACAGGGCAAAGTACAATATCATGGAATTTCATGAAAACATAGAATTACCTTAGTTTATTTTTGAAAAAGCACTTTACTTTTAGACTAGTATGGTAGCATTTAAGGTTTTTTAATAACACCAATATGGTAGAGTTCAGTACTGTATATACATACATGTACCTGGTATCAGAAGCATCAGTTTTCATACCATGATATGCTGTCAAACAGTATACTGCTGCAATTCCCAATCTTGACTTGTGTGTGTATTTGTGTGAAGACAGTTTTTTATTCTGTATGTGTGTGTGCATGTGCGATACAGTGTTTATCAATGTTTGAACGTGTGCACATGTGAGGCACCTGTTCTCTGTGCTCTGTGTGTTGGTATAATGACAGGTGGTGTCAGGTGAGGTGAGGCAAGGTTGCGATGTCATTTATCTCTCCTGTAGCACAGTCTTAGCTCTGTTTGCTAATGGAAACTACCCATTTCATTAGACACGTATGCACGCGCACACACACACACACACACACACACACACACACACACACACACAGGTGTTGTGACCTTCCCTTCCAAACTAAAGTCATCTGTTAAAGTATGTCAGTGAAGCTGAGCATGTGCGTGTGTGCGTGTGTGCGTGTGTGCGTGTGCGTGTGCGTGTGCGTGTGTGTGTGTGTGTGTGTGTGTGTGTACAGCTGTTCTCTGTTCTAATGTGTGTCTTTTGAGAGAGACACAGAGAGAGAGAGATTGTGCAGTCATGTGACATTAAATTCAGACAGAGGGCCGGAAGTGAAAACTGCAATGGATGAAATAAAGCAAATTTCTTTCTGGGCTACTTAAGATGAAATTACGAGAAAGGTATAAACAGAAAATCAGAACATGTGTTGGATGAGACCCTTACGTTATGACGTGTATCACACAGGGTGCGTTATTTGCTTTCACCTGTCTTATGTGAAACTGTTGCTTGTAGCTGTTACTGTAAATCTGTCTAATAGCTAATGTTACACCATATCCACCATCATCCGACTCGCAGACAGTTAACAAGCCTTTTTTCCTTGACTTTTTTCTGTCAGTTTCTTGCATTTTTCACCCTTATGAGGAACAACTTTTGATACTCAATTAAAGCTCTCTTGCTCGATCTGAGCAACCGCAAACGACGCAAAACATCAGCGTTTTGAGTGTGTGTTACAGCGCATTCCTATACAGAAAATCACTTCTGCCGACAACAAAAGAGCAATATGACGTCATGTGTTAACCACCTATTGGCACTGTTGTGTTGTGTTGTGTAAATTGGAGTCCAAGGAAAGTAGTATGTTTGCATGCTGATGTATATGGGTGTGTGTGTGTGTGTGTGTGTGTGTGTGTGTGTGTGTGTGTGTGTGTGTGTGTGTGTGTGTGTGTGTGTGTGTGTGTGTCTGTGTGTGTGTGTGTGTGTGTGTGTGTGTGTGTGTCTGTGTCTGTGAGACAGATGATCCTTGTTGTGTAAAGAGCTTCTGCTTTAATGGCAGCAGTCACACGAGACAGGACCTGCCCCAGGCTGTATGTCTGGGTTGGGTCTGTTGTTATTGTTGTAAAGTTCCCAGTGAATCTTATAACTCACAAAGACAGCCCCCCAAGCCCTAACCATCCCACCCACACCCCCTTCACACACCCACACACACACACTAGGTTTTAATTTAGCCCTCTTGTGTTTACCCTGCTCTGTATTTCTATGGTTTGTGTTTCTTTTCCAATGGTTTCCCATAGATACAGCTGAACTATACTGTCTGCCTTTTCTCTTCCCCAATCAAAAACATTTGTAATCTGGTGACATTTTTTCTGCAGTAACTTATAGATGCCTATTTCAGTGGCCGTATCCATATGCTTAAATGTAGCATGGTTTGTGTGTCATGTTACTGGTGCTATGGTAACATATACAGTACAGTATTATGTGTTCAGTGCGTAGCCTAGTACTACACATCTGTCTCCTATTAACATCAATCAGTGATGAGCACATTGTAACACAGACCAGAGAGAATAGTTAACAGAGAGGACCTACTGACCTCTGACACTAAACCAGAGATTGCGTGAATTACCTATTGACAATTAGTGTTGATCATTCTAAATCTTTACCAGCCAAATACTGTTTGTAAGATTGTAACTGCTCACAGGTTAACAAAGACACTCTAAGTTAATGTGTATTTGTGGTTGCTTTCTGCTGAGTCCAGAGAAAACCTTTAACTGATATTCATATGTATAAAATATGTATGACAACACACACACACACACACACACACACACACACACACACACACACACACACACACTGCTCATCTGATTATCACTGCCCCTGTTATTCAGCAGAGAGGATGTCCTCCCCATTCACTTTGCTGTGCATGTGTGTGTGCGTGTTTGAGTGTGTGCACACGTGTGTGGAGGAAATAAGTCTTGTGGGTTTCCTGTCTGCCAAGGGACTGATAAGGTGTTATGGGAGGTAAGATTTGCTGTTGCATTTTTTTTTACTGTCTTCGCTCTTCATTTTCCTTTCAGTTCAGCGTCAAATAACAATGATGGAAATGTTTCAACTTAAAGTGTTGGAATATTTCTTTGTGAAATTGATGCTGTCTATTGTGTTCTTGTTGACCCAAAGGAGACCTTAAAAAGTCGCTGTCTTAGTCTACTTGCCTAACTCCTTTTGTTCTCTATAGGTTGTTTTGTTTTATATGGAAATGTACTTTGTAGCACATTGAGTGAGATGCCAAAACAGTGAAGTGAAACAATGAGCTGAAACTAACTTCTATGCCTTGTGAAGTGCAGGGGAGCTGTAGATTTGCATCATCACTATGAGTGACCCCTTTCACTTTGTCAGTTGATACAAAATTATATTGATTACAGCTGCTTTCAGGAATGCTAGATTCTAGCAGATTTGGAGCATTTTTGGCTAATGTGACCCCAGGCTATTAACCAGGGCTATTA
Organism: Chaetodon trifascialis; assembly: GCF_039877785.1. Lineage (NCBI taxonomy): Eukaryota > Metazoa > Chordata > Actinopteri > Chaetodontiformes > Chaetodontidae > Chaetodon > Chaetodon trifascialis. The sequence continues at coordinate 19,680,582 of NC_092076.1, read as the reverse complement.
TTACTTCTTCTGCCTCTTCAAACTGATGACAGGAATGGGCATGTTTGGTGAATTGCATCATCATGTTTGTGATTGTGATCTCTTTAAAAGACGAATCTTCCAAACTTATAAAATTGGTGGACAAAAGGACAGATTACTCCTGTATGTCCATTATTTCAGGCAGTGGAACTTAAAATACCCTTTTGATAAACTGTCTGCCTTGTCTGCAGTCTCCACAATTATCAGCTGCAGGTTCAGTGTTGATGTGAACAGAGTGTGTGTTTCTCTTTATCTGCTGTAACAGTGCTGCTTAAGTAACTGAATCACTTCTGCAAATAATGATTGAACAAGACTGTATCACACAGAGGGGTTACCACAGTGCTGCACGTGCAGATTGGCCAACCCCCCAGTGAGCCAACATGGCACAAACACTGTTACACGCTGTAAAACGCGGAGTTAGCCATAGATGGTTCCTGCTATATTTGTCTTTCTCTCTTTCTTACACACACACACACACACACACACACACACACACACACACACACACACACACACACACACATACACAGAGTGACTAGCCTCTTGCCCATTCTCTCTGTCTCCTCTCTCGCCACTTTGTTCTCCGCGTCAATTTGTGTGTGATGTGGCCTGTGATGACACATCTTCATACACACACGCACTCCTACACACTCACTTACACACACCATTTCACCTTTTATGTGAAGACCGCTCCCCAAATGCATGATTTGATATAACAATTTTATGTAACATAGAGCTTTAGTGTATGTGCTATGGTAGTAAATAATACAACTTCTAAAAAAATATAATATTGGTCATTATGTTCAGCAGGCTGCTTTTAGTGTAGTGGTAAATGCAGGTAGTCAAGTTACCTGTACAGTTTACGGTGGTAAAAGGAAAATGAATGTGATTCTAATGTACAATTCCAGACAAGAAACAGGATCCTTCTCTCTGCAGTTTCCTTCTATTGGCAAAATCCACATAAGTCCAAAAAACTTCATCCTTATACATGTGTTAAACTGGAGCTTGATTGCTAATTAACTGTCAAGTTTTAGGTTTTCATTGGGTATCATTTTCTTGAATTGATGACTCACTGGCTCTCTTCTTCATCATCTAACAGTTACTTTACAGTATAATGTTTCAATACAAAAGTTTTCTTTTGTTATAGTGATGTTGCTGTTTTTCTTGAGCTCAATCATTGTGTGATTTGATGTTTTATGTTTACACGAGTCAGCATATTAGTTTTTCTGTGACTTGCATCCTTTGTTGATGACTGTGACAAGTGTGACATCAACTGCAGACACAGTGTCACAGTATTACAGACCAGACCTGATACTGTTGTTTCTCTGTATATTTAAATTCTTTCAAGTTCACTGTTTCTCTAATTTTGTGATTTGATGTTGCGCTGCATGATTTGCTGTTATGTTATAGTAGTGAAGTGTACATTACACTTACTTGTTATCCTTTACTAAAAGTAGGACGTTTACCATGACCTCCTCACTCTGTCAGTTGCTGTGTGTCTGCATGTATCTAGGGAGGAAAAGAGACTAGTAGTCTTGCCTGCAGAAGTTTCTCACCAGTGTTGAATCTAATGTAGTTTAACACGCAAAGAAATGTTTGTAGTCATTTGTGGACTCAAATGATAATAGTTGAAACTAATCTTGATCACAGTTAGCCAATTCATAGACTTTATTTTATCATCAAAATATAACAATAACACTTAACATTTTGTGGAAAGTCAAATATTCAGGTTACAGTTTTGATGAACTCAGTACTGTTTCTCAGTGCACCCACTCTTGATTTTTGATTGGACACCGTTTTGTCTTCATAATCACTTTTTGTTATTGCACCTTTGGTTTTGGTCATGATGCCCCAATAAATCAATTTATCTGAGCAAAGTGACCTTGCCTTACAAATGACTCCAGGCCTGCATTTACCAGTGTCAGCCATCATTGGTAATGTTAGCCAGTGTCAGCCATTCATCCTTTTAGGCTGCTCCAAGCACCCATTTTGTAACTGCATGAACAGACGCACACCAGAATCCAGATGGCGCTTGTCTTGACTGCAGTCTCTGACATCGCCGCACACCTGAAACTATGACTTTGACGAGTTCACCTCAAACTCCCAAACCCCAAGTCGATATGTTTCTACCATTAGTTTTATAGAACCTAATGTTAGCTCTGATAGCTGACATTAGCTAACATTAGGGCCTCACTGCATCACTACATTTGCCATTTCTGCCTTTGTTACAGCTAGTCTGTTGCATTGGCATTTTGCTACATTTTCCAAAATGAATTGTCAGTCAAGCTGTGTGCGCATAGTTACTCAAAAGAGCTTTAACTGCTCTTCTTCGTGGTACCAACACACATATTACCAAACTTACTCTATTTCATTCAACAATGGGCTGCTCCCAGGTTATTGAATAATCATGTTGTATTGGATGCCTGTGCTGTTGGAGAAGGCAAATTATCTGCTGTGTCCTTTTTATCAAAGCAGGTGGTTTGGTTTGCTACATGTAAACATCAAGATAGCTACAGATACAGGCAACAATAGTAGGCTAGGCAGTAAGCAAGTGTGCTATCAAGTGATCTCATCAGTACCTTCATGAAGAAAAAGTGAATTGTATTTAACAGAATACACTACACCGCATACAGTACACTAAAAAAAACAGCTGTATGTTCAGTACGAACCTGCTCCTTTCTCTCACCAATGTGACTCCATTACTGAAGCAGAATGCCAGCATTACATAACAGCAGAGGAAATTATGAGCGCTGTTCCATGACTTTTTTGGCACGCATGTATAAAGCATGGGCATGTTTAGCAAAACATACAATTGACCATAACTGCTCTTGTTTGGACGTTGAGTCTAATTAAGGCTTTCGATTGAGGTATTTGTTTGTTTGTTGGGATGCAAGGTTTCATCTTGTCATTAAAAAAAATAAATAAATTAAAAAAAAAATCATGCCTTGGCAGTATTATCTTCTTTCTCCCTGTTTGGCCAAAAACTCTGTTTTTAATCAGGCATTGGCAGTCTGTACCTGCTGTTGGTGTTATGATTCATCAGCGTAGCTTTGCTCTGGCCTCCCTCAGCTTTGACAAGAGATCAGATCTCATCTGACGCCACAGAGAACTTCAGCAGAGAGGAAGACTGACACAGACAGACAGACAGACAGACAGACAGACAGACAGACAGACAGACAGACAGACAGACAGACAGACAGACAGACAGACAGACAGACAGACAGACAGAGAGAGAGACTATGGTTGCATCTCTGATCCAGATATTACATCATCTCTGTCTCCCAGCGGGCACAGTGTACTGTGTGAAGTCATTAAAGACACTCACTGCAGACTCCCATCAAAGACACAAAGTGGATTCAGTGACCAGACGACACCCAAGGGCAAAAAGAGAGTGTGTGAAAGTGAACAAAGGGAATGAGGAAGTGTGTCGGCCATGCTGCACCATACCTTCGTAGGGACTGAATGAAAGGATGCAGAGTATAAATAAACATACTCAGGTCTTAATACAGATGTTCATCGGCCTTTCTTTCATGTGACATTTTTGCTATCAGTTGCTGTAAATAGTCCAAAGTTGCCAAATACATGGTTTATATCCTGCATTATTGGAACTGACTTGGCCAAAGTGTGTGGATGAGGGAGCACATTTTGGCAGGTTCACAAGACCAGAAAGACACTTCTGTATTAAAATCAACTTCTACATTTTTTTATACTCTGCAGAGTGAAAAGACTTGTCCAGACCAGTCACATATGCCAGTATGTAACCATCAGTTGTAGAGATTCATTGCTTAACTTTGTGTGGTGTAACTGTAATTGTGATGTCTTTGGGTTTTCAGTTGTTTTGCTAATTGAATATGTCACCTTGGGAATCAGGAAAGTGTGATTTACATTTTTCACCATTTTCTGGTGGCGATTAATGAAAGAGACTGTTTCATTATTAAGTTAATGATTGAGACCCTGGGCTAGTATTTAGGACTTGGGGAGATCATCCCTGCTGTAAATGGAAACGGGCTGCTGAACCAACTGATAGGCCACATGATCGTGTGTCTGTCTGCCACCTCTGTAGTGAAGGCAAGTGGTGTAGAGCCAGCATTCAAACTAATGGGACACTCTGCTGGCTGACACACCGCTCTCACACACACACACACACACACACACACACACACACACACACACACACACACACACACACACACACACACACAAACTTTCATGCTGTGTTCTGGCTGAGTGCCCGTGTGTTGCTACACAACAACATTATTTGGCGGAGCTCTACTCTGTCCTAATTTCAGATGGAGACAGACAGACAGACAGACAGGCAGGCAGGCAGACAGGCAGGCAGGCAGGCAGGCAGGCAGGCAGGCAGGCAGGCAGGCAGGCAGGCAGGCAGGCAGGCAGGCAGGCAGGCAGGGGAAAGAGAGAGAGAGAAGCTTTAATTTCATAGATCTTGTTCATGTTGATAACTGAAGGATATATCTTGTGCGTGAGTGCATGATAGTGTGCGTGCGTGTGCATGTTTGACTGTGTGTGTATTGTATTTTTTAGAAATTAATTCCTGAGGACCCTAATCTTTAGCATGGAGGATTTGATGCAAGTATTCCTAAAGAAATCTTATAAATATCTTCTCAAAACAAACCTCCCAGTCCTTACGGTTTGTGATTCATAAGCTTGTATCATTGTCTCTGTTGAGTACTTTCTACTCTTTTTCCCCACAGAGAATCATAGTAAAATTACCACTGAGATAAAGTGATGAAGTGGTTCATGTCAGTTGGGTGACTTTCCAGCAGCAACACAGTTATTCTGATAAATGTGTTGCACAGATTGATTAATCAGATTACTGGCATTAGGCATCAGTGTTGCAGTTATATTGTGGAGTAGACAGAAGAGTTTTGGTTTCGGTTCATTTTACTTTCAGTAGCCCAACAGCTGTCAACCACTTACTAACCGCTTCATTTGGAGCTGAGGATCACGCTGGATTGCATCTCCTAGTTAGTTGTGTCCTGGAAGATTTCAATGTCCTGGGCAAATGGGAGAAATTCCAGTCAAATATCTCTTTTTATGGACCTTAATTTCCCATGTTTTATGTCAAAGTGACTAATTGAGACAACAATTTTTGAAATTGTTCCTTCATTTAGCATAAGTGCGACAACCCTCACGCACAGAACAAACTGCAGTGTATTGCCTCTGGATGTTTGCGCGCCATTGTCCGTCCACTACCGCGGTTTGTTTTTGCACCTGACAGGCTCAGATTGTTATTCAAAGTGTCTTTACACATTATGGAAATGATCCCTGCAGACCATATATCTGCTTTCAACAGTGTTTTTGTTCAAAGATGAGATGATGCTTCCACCACATCATTGACAGCCAAAAGTTAGTAACTGTGCAAAGGAAACTTTTTTGTAGTCAGAATGTGTCAAACGGCATGATTAGAACAGTCCTGGACAGTCTTTTGTCATGAATGTCATGTACAAGGATGATAAATACAGTGGCCGACAAGGACAAATGCGCTGACACTTTGCGCCTGCCAAACAGCACTGAGTGGAGCGGGTGACCGGTCCAAGATGGCGGCCCCATGGCTCGTCATTGCCAGTAGGCGGTAGCGGTGGATGCTGTGTCTACTCTTTACATGTCTATGGTCTGGTCCTACAAGACCAGTCCATCCCTCAGGTCGAGTCCCCCTAGTGGTCTGGTGCACTTCCGTTTTGTGGAGTGATTTTGCAGAGTTTCTCTCTTGCAGTTGTTTTGGGGTTGTGTGTGTTTTGATATTTGCAGCATTTTTCTTTCTCATTTGTTTTGTGTGTTTGTAAGTTTTTGCTTCTGCTTCATTTCTGCGATTGCAGCTTTTTTCTCTTGCAGCGTTTTTCTCTTGCATTTGTTTTATGTGTTTGTGTGTTTTTGGCTTTGCATCATTCCTGTGTTTGCAGCGTTTTGCCGTTTGCGGCGCGTTTGCCCTTGTCGGCCACTGTAGATAAAAGAGTGAGCACAAGTAAATCCAAATCTGACAGACTTGTTTTGGAAACTTCAGACTTCTGCAACAATCTGTTAAACATGCAAATTGTTTTGAGGGTGACACTGTATTCTGTGGTGGTATTTAGGTTGATCTCTGTCTGTGAAATGCTTTTTAGAAGGCTGCAGGCTCAGAGACTAGCATAGCATAGCACAGCCTATCTTGGTGTGCATGAGGTGTTGTCATCCTTCTCTCACATCACATGTGCTGGTGAGGCTGGCATCCTGATTGGTCTATCTGTTAAAAGTGACAGAGCAGTAGGGAGGGCGGGTATATGGTGAAAGACTGAGAAATGGAAACTGTAGAGCAATGTCAGATTTAGATAGATACATATCAGCATGAAAATGGTCATTGTTACCCATCTCTGATGTGATGGTTTGCTGTTTGAAAATGGCGATAGCCTAAAAGCTGTTTCAGAGAACAGACCACCAAACACACATTTAGCTGTAAATGAAATGAAAAAGTCTAATCTGATGATGATCTTCGTGAACCAAAGCAGAGGGTGTGTAGTGCAATTAAGGGGGCTGGTGCTTTAGGTATTTCTTGGACAGAGGTGTGCTGTGCACTGGTTCTATATTGTTACACCACTGACAGTGTTTGGGTATTTAATGGAAGTCATCTGCCTCTGCTAGAATTCCAATGGGGCTTAGCTCTGACCAGCATGTAGTGGTTTAAAGTACAAGCAACATAGTGTGCTTGTGTGTGTATGTGGGGGTGTGTGTGCATGCGTGCCTGTTTTTACAGAGAAGAGTAACACTATCTTCATACTCATTATATTCATTCTACCTCCAAAATGATGTATTGGTAATGTAGTTGAAATGAATTGCATTGACTAGCTGTTACATTGCTCTTCTAATCATACCACCATGGCAGATCCCTCTGAACATCAGTTACCCTGGTGAAAACAGCCAGACTTTGTAGAATTTGCCTGAGCCTTAGATTAGTCACTCAATCTGCCTGTCCATCTGTCTGCAGGTCTTAAATTGTAGCATTATCAGTGTTTTCATGTCCCACAGTGGGCGGGGTGGGCACTACCAGTTACTAAGGATGTAACAATATATCGAATCATAATAGAACTATGGCTTCATGCTGTTGTGGGACTGTAACATATCTATTGTGACGTTGCAAGGTTATTTAGTACCTCTCCTTGTCAAAAAATTGTATTGTTTTTGTTTGAACCGCAGAGGGCCCAATCATAGTAGTCAAGAAGACAGACTCCCATCATGCTTTGTGTACAAGCCAAGTGCTGCTAAAAATAATCCCAACAAGAAAATTATGGATGAACCTGCTGCTCCAGGAATGTTTAGATACAGGGCAACGTTTCGGTTCTCCGATCTAAAGATCTGACAATGGTGACAAGGAAAATGACAAACTCAAAAGAACTTGCAAATACTGCCAGAAAACAGTCAACTACAGAAAACGCATCTAACATGAGAAGCCGTTCGGCACATTGTCACCTGGAAAAGCTCAAATCACAACAGCAAAGCTTCAGCCAGGCCAAAGGAGGTTCTGTTTATCCTGCATTGACTGCATAGCTGGACGTGTTTGCACATTTGCAGATCCTGCGGTTGCACATCAAAATGTGTGGTTGATATTTGAACATTTTGTCTGCATTTCCTTGGCTTAAATCTGAAGTTGTTTAAAAAATAGTGCTTGCTGAATTTCAACACAGAGTCGTGGCCTTTGTCCATTCAGCATTTGAACTTTGACATACTTGAACACAAAGGTTGCACAGGTAACCCCTTCATTTCACCTTTTTTTTAATCAGAACTCATCTGACCTGTATGTGGTTTCTGCAGGAAACAAGGATTTTGAAATGAACTGCCATTCTGTAATTTAGCACTATTTGAATTTTACGTAATCTCCACTTATTTGGCCATCACATAGAAAATTGGTGGACAAAAGATGAACAAAGAAAACTGAGATGAATTTGATAGAGGAGAGGTAAAGAGAAAGTCAGTGATACAGGAGAAAATGGAATGAAGTGTGTAATATTTGACTTCTCTTTCCTGGCTATAGACTGCTCAGGTACTAGTACGTTACCTAGCAACAATGGTCCAATTTGTAAAATGAGATACAACACAAACACACATGCATGCACACTTGCACAAACATGCACATACACACTGTATCTTATGATTGTACTGGCTCTGTTTATGATGACAGGAGAACAAAGGAGAGGGAGAGAGAGAAGGGATCACAGACTGCTTTCTCCTTTGAAAGCCTTCTCTCTAACCTGTGTCCACCACTGTAATTAATCTATAACAAAGCTCTGTTGCTTTGTGCGTGTCTGTGTGTAGCTGTGGAGTACATCTACCTTTACAGACCCACTGGAATGGTCTGGGGCTTATGCCTTGCTCACAGGCTAGTTGGCCAAAAAGAGAATATACCAGGCAAATATGTGAGATGTAGTTTTGGTGGAAATTGGGTCAGTAAAAATGCCACCCCCCCCCCCCCCCCCAATCTCTCCCCCTGAGCAGATGGAGCTGGTCTAGTGTAATCTCCTGCCTCCTGTGGATCTGTGTGTGCATGTGTAAAAATAGCTTGCCTTTATGGCAGTGAGGCCTGCAGAGAAAACATTTGTGTCCCTTTCCAGAGAAAGTTCAGGCCTACTCTGTCAGATAGTAGCAGTAGACTACCTGAGGTGTTCCTGTCCCCTGGTCTAGTCATTTTAGTTCATATTAAGACTGGAGAGATGGAGACTACAGTGGGGGGTGCATTATACTTGCATACTGTTACATACCTACCACTGCATACATGCATTCTGCACATGTAGCTGTTAGCTGCAGCGGTCAAAGTGGCTGACATTTTGGGGTATGTGTTAGTTTGTGAGTGATACAGGATTTAATAATAGCAATAGCAATAGGTGTGTGTGTGTGTGTGTGTGTGTGTGTGTGTGTGTGTGTGTGTGTGTGTGTGTGTGTGTGTGTGTGTGTGTGTGTGTGTGTGTGAATGACTGCAGCTTAAATCCTGCATCAATGTGGCAGATGGACTGCAGGATGTTGCTGCACAACTTTGTGTGTGTGTGTTTGTGTTTTTGTGTGTGTGTGTGTGTGTGTGTGTGTGTGTGTGTGTGCGCGTGCGCGCTCTTACAGTATCAGTGTAAATCTGCTGAGCGATGAACAGATTAATCAAAGCTGGTTTGTGGTCAGCTGATGAGTTCGAAGGTGATGGTTCAGGGTGTGTGTGTGTGTGTGTGTGTGTGTGTGTGTGTGTGTGTGTGTGTGTGTGTGTGTGTGTGTGTGTGTGTGTGTGTGTGTGTGTGTGAAGGTTCAGCAGTCGGGCAGCCAGTTCTATTAAAAGCCAAGCACTCTGCAGTCTCTGAATACTTGTCTTACTTTTTTCTGTTTGTTTAGTAAATCCTGTGTGTTGACTAAAGCACCACTAACCATACCTTAATTGAGAAACGAACACACAGATTTTATGATTGCAGTATTTATCTGACCCTGCTCAAGCAGGACTGACTGCAGCTTTGAATGTTCACAGTAGGTATGTCCATTAAAGGGAACTCAATCCCTCCAGTTAGTTTCATAGGTTGGATTACAACAATACACTGGTGGTTGAAACCATCTGATAAATAGTAATTACATTCTTCAAGTGATCTTACAGACTCTTCTTAATAATCTGACAGACAAGAACAACAACCACAGTGACAGCACATACCAAAGATGGTGACTGCCTTGTCAGTATTTTACCACAATTTTTAACATACGCATTGACACATGCATCCATCACACTGTGATGAACCAGCACTGTCATTATCCAGTGACATTTCTCATCTGAGTGCTTTAGTGGGTATGAAGTCATCCCATGTCTGTCCATCTGTGTTCAAGGAAAGTTCACAGAAAAGATGACATAGACCAGGACAAGTTATAATAGTCGTTTATTGACTCATAAAGCATACCTGGGTCAGTGTGGAGTTTTTCAGTCTCTCAGAGGAAGTGTTCTGAAGGTGTTCCTGAGGCTAAGAATACTCTGACCTCAGACGGGCATGCCAGGTAATTCGGAAGCTACACCTCTGTTCAGCTTGACTACTCCAGTGTGACATCACTGTTTTGAGAATTTGAACATTCTGTCATCCTGCAACACTGTGTCTCTGTATGTTCTACAAATACTAAGAACTAGAAGGTGGCTTGTAGCCAATTGACAGGATATGATGTGTTGTTAGGTAGCTCATCAAAATCAAACAGAAATCCTGTTTTTAAATATTGTTTCTTAATCACTGTCATTATCAAACTGTATCAACACATTTGTATAAACCTACTAGACCATTATAATGAATCAGTTTCACACAGTGAGCTTTACCCATGCGTCTGTGCATGTTAACATCAGATGGAAATTAGGTCTGAGTGTTGAAACTATGGTTTATTATATTTCGCTCTGTTTGAGCAGTTTTTGCCTTAATACTTAAATCTTTTCCTTTACTGCTGTGTTGTCTTAACACAGAAATATTTGTATAAGTGTGATGTGTATGTGTGTAAGGAAATGACAGATGGGAGAAGAGTGGAAGTGAGACATGTTGATATGTTGAGAGAGCTAGAGGGCAGGGAGAGGAAGTGAAAGAGAGCAAGTCAGAGAGCATGGTAAGTAAGAGAGAGCAAGCCTGCGTCACACAGAGAGAGAGAGAGGGAGAGGGAGAGGAAGTGTGTGTTGGCCGGCCCTGCCTCCGTCCCTCCCTCTCTCCTCTCTCTTCCTCCTTGCGTCAGCAGCAGTTAAAATGTCGGCTGTGTAGCTCGTCCTCTGCTCTGCTTTCTCTCCCTCTTGGCCATCTGTCTTTTCTTACCACAAGGAGAAACCACACTCTCGCACTGCCTTTTTTACTCTCGTCATCTTTTCTTTCTTCCTGCCTCTCCCTGCTCCCTGGATCAAAGCTAGTTTTGTCAAGTGCTTTTCTTCAGAGCCATTGCTCCTTGATGTTGCTTGGAGACAGAGGGGTGAGGTAATGTTACAGTTTTATATCCTCTGTTGTTGCTCTAATTGCTGCTGTTTTTCACCTGAAGCCAGAGTTGAGTTTGATTTGGAATGGACTGAAGTAACAAACTGACTGGGAAATGTGGACATTTCCCTGAATAGAATGTATGTTCATTTTAATCTGTTACATCCTAGATGTGTGTGTGTGTGTGTGTGTGTGTGTGTGTGTGTGTGTGTGTGTGTGTGTGTGTGTGTGTGTGTGTGTACACACCTTGTAGCAGTACGCTGAAGGTGATGATGATCTTTCTGTTAAGCTGGTAAATCATTTCATGTGTTTCCAAAGTGTCTGATTCATAATCATACAGGATATTGCTCACTCCTAAACAGGGCTTACAGTGATGACTATTTCAGTTTCTCTGATAGGTATCTGTTTGCTTGTTCCTCGGCTTCAAGAAGTCAAAGACAAATCCATCCATGTGATTTACATACACCGTCATAGCTGATGTATTTTGTGGTAGCTCCAGATGTACAACTTATCTCTGCTCTCATGCTTAATACAGACTTTGAAAGGATAGTCTGCTGAAACCGTTTGTATGATTTCTCCCGGAGCTCTGTAGGAGCGCTGTCAAATGTGACACAACAAACGGTGATATCATCAGGTTAATTTTGGATTGGCCTTAACACTTCAAAATGTTAATGGAAAGTCTGGCAATGAACTGTTTGCATCTCAGTCTCATGCACTTTGTCTGGTTATATGTTAATATGTATATATACATATATAGACATAGACATAGACAAAATTAAAGAAACACAAATAAAAACAAAAGGAAAGTCACCTACAGCTGTGGGTTAGAATATGTTTCATCTCAATTACCAGTGTTTGTCGAGTTCCTCTGACAGTTTCGGAACAATGATGAGTCTCTAACAGCTAACTAATTCTGCTATTTGTCTTTCAACATAGCATGCCCTATTTGTTGGTAGTATTTTCAAGGGGATAAAGTTCAAAGTGAAAGTTTTCTGTCATTTGTCTGCCTCTTTGTACGACTGTATCATTTAGGTTGTCAGCCATTGCTGTTACTGTTGAGCTACCAGCTGCTGTAGCTGTTTGGAAGAGAATTGCAGATGCTGGTTGGTTCCCTGTAGAGTCGAATAACTTAAGGGTGGTGGAGTGGCACAGAGGAAAGGCACTCGGCCACCTGTTTGATGGAAGGCCTAACAGAGGCATAAACATTAGTTGTATTCATCCTGCTGTGATGTGTCACTCACCCCTCATATAGCTGTCATATTGAGCTGCTGCTGTCTGACAAAAGCTGGGCATGAAATAAAATGTCATTCTTTGAAATAGTGCCTTGGACTAAGGTTGGTTGTGTTGAATTGTTAATAATTCAATAATTAATAAATGTCAGTTGTTAAAGCAAACTACATTTGTAGAGCTTTTTGGAAGAATTGGAAAAGGTCCTGATAATTCAGTGCTGACTTCTTGTTTTGGTTGAGAAACGTTAAACTTCTTAAATTCAACAACCTAACCAGCCAATCAGCTCATACCTTTCAGACAGTGTGTGAAGGACAACAGCCCAGGATTTAGAGTTAGTATGCATTGATTGCCCTGTGTGTGTGGGTGTGTGTGTGTGTGGCTGTCCGTGTGAGCATCTGTGTTTTGACAACTCTGATCATTTACCTTCAAAGCATTAAGCTGATTAGAACACAACCTGTCTGTGTGTATGTGTGTGTGTCTTGGAAAGGAGCTAAGGAACTGTTGTGCTGTGACCCACTTAGAGAACACTGCTCATCAGTGCAACCATTCTGCAAATCCTCTACCATTTTGGATATATATTTTTTTTGTTGGTTATGGAAAAATGTCGCAGGAAATTCTCGTGTGGAAATTAGTTGTTAAGTCACCACACTGTCTGTATTCTGAGAGTTAAACTGTTCCTGTGTAACGTCTGACAACTGTACTCAGGGAACAAAATAAGGTCCTAACAGTGTGTTTTGTAAGCTATGAATAAAAATCTAAAACCACAGACTGGATCCTAGTGTTAAGGGAAACACTGACTCTGCATCTGTGGGAATTAAGCCATTTAGATGCCTGCTTTTGGGAGCTGACACCCCATATGGATCAATAAGCCACTGCTGTTTTTCTCAAAATAAGCTTTTCTCTAGTGACAGTTTGATTTCAAATGCAATCACAATATACATCAAGGTGGGTGTTCTACCTGCACCACTTAATAATATGACTTCCCTGATTCATTTGTACAGGCAAAGATTTTCTAACTTTCTGTGCCCCTGGGTGGGGACCCAGTACACCCTCATAGTAGATTACTTGTGAGATGACACCATGCAGCAGAGAAAAAGCTTCCCATGTCTCTCTTTTAATTTGTCCAATATGTAAAACAAAAACAACAACAAACCCTTCTGTTATGTTTCTAAGATGTACATCCAGACTGGTTTACAAATACAACTCGCTATCACTCTATCTGTGTGCATCTCTGTGTTCTCTGACCTTCATCAGATAATGGGCTGCTGGATAGCAAAGCTTTAGTGTGGGTTTGTGTTTGTGTTTGTGTTGGTGGTGGTGGGTACCCTCTCCAGGTCACTTAGTGATGCATGAGCTCAATCATCCCCTCTTTATCTCCTTTACATTCTGCTGCACTTTTCCTTTTCAATTATTCAACACACACACACGCGCACACAGAGAGAGAGAGAGAGAGAGAGAGAGAGAGAGAGAGAGAGAGAGAGAGAGAGAGAGAGAGAGAGAGAGAGAGAGAGAGAGAGAGAGAGAGAGAGAGAGAGAGAGAGAGAGAGAGAGAGAGAGAGAGAGAGAGAGAGAGAGAGAGAGAGAGAGAGAGAGAGAGAGCAGAGGATGTGTTGCTTGCTCATCTGCTTTCTCAGAATGTTATTGTCTCATGTCCTCTTCAGATGTTATCACTGCCTGGGAGCTTGTGTGTCTGTGTGTTAAAATGTGCTTTGTCATTAGCTCTTCATGGAGACAGAAATTTGCATGTGTTTCTATGTGGATCCATGAGTTTTAACATGTATTGACAGTAAGTGAATGTGTCTCTCCTCTGCTCATCCACTGTCCTGCTGCTTGTCTGGAAATACGCAGTGACAGAATACTGTTTCCTGGCACACTGTGGCAGATGTGACCCAGTTGTGGTTGAGTGGTGTGTGTGTGCGTGTGTGTGTTTACATGTGCATGTGGACAAGTCATTTTAGAGATGCCAGACATCATTTTCATTACCTACTGGCATGTTCCATGAGTCTGGATGAATCCAGAACAGGTCAGATCGTACAGGTCTGCCGATCATCTGCTTCAATAAAAACAGTTGTCCTTCATGTACCTAAATTAGTCCTGCTGTACCCTTTTTTGTAGTCTTTCTTTAGATAGCATGAGTTAACACAAGGCTGGTGTTGATGATGTTGGTCTTCATTTGGTTGTTAAATCCATATTTACAAATTTAAGCACACATACAAAACCAATTTGTTTCCAAAGATGGATATTAAATGACTAAGAATCAAAGCTATGACTGGTAGGTGTGAGTTGCAGTATCCAGTGCACCATAAAGCCAGCCAGGAAGTAGATCATTATTGAAAATAATAGTGAATCACAGTGCTAACTTTTTCTTTGTTGTCCTTGTTGACAGCAGACCTAACAGAGGGAAGGCCTGTCTAGTTGAGTGTGAAAATTTATTTTAACCCTTTGAAATGGCAATTGACATACAACATGACTCACAACAGAGATTTTGTCTTAACTGAGGGTCCACTCACTAGATCTTTCCAGAACCTTCAGCAGTGTCTCACAGACTTCATCAGCAGATTGATACAAGAGGTACAAACTAAAGGTTTTGCAGTGGCCCTCACAGTTCCCCAACCTAAACATCATCAAAACATGTGGGTAGACTTCCAAAGAGCAGAGGATGCAAGGCGACCCAAGAATCTTACAGAACAAGAAGCCTTTTGAAAGTAAGAATCAGTGAAAATCCCCCAAACAAGAACTCAAAGACGATCGGCTGACTACAAAAAGCATTCACAGGCCGTGATACTCAGGTGTAGGGTGTTACTAAGTACTGACCATCAGGGTGCCCAAACCTTTGCTTTGGCACTTTTATGTTTTTGTTATTTAGAAACTGTAAAAGATGGTAATAAAAAAGTTCTCTTGCATAAAATTGTTTCTTTTTTTAAAAGTGTCATCTTTAACTTTATGCTGTTTGGAAATCGGGTTGTCTTATACACGTTTCGTTGTTCACAGTAACAGAAATTTGACTAAGGCCACCAAGACTTTTGCACACTACTGTACGTTGGCATATTTACTACCGTGTTAATATCTCCAAATGTGTGAGAGGACAGAGTTGAGTCCTTCTCTCTTTTCCCAACGTCTGTCATGCATCTTTTCTACAGAGCTTATTGTGCCTTCAGTAGTTGTCAGGGTAACAAGCCTATTTCATGTGTTCTGTATTAACATGCTGTAAACCTTGCCAAGGTCCCGCCATGTAACTGAACTGCCTGGAGAGGAGACTCTCACCTCCTCTGATGGCTGATCACACACATTCTGTGCACGCTTACATTCAGTTTCATTTCCTTTGAAGAGTAAAAGGCTATTGTGTGTTAATAATCAATTTATATGTGGCAGTCCCTCTTTGAAACATAAAGCCATGTGGCTTACCATTGTGTTAATCAACACAATCCTGGTTTCAGAACCTGGATAAGCCCTTAGAGGGCACTAAGACCAAAAGCAGCCTTGTGTTAACAAAAAACAAGGAGCTGTGCCATTGGGGATGTGTTGCTTCAGGTACAGGTGAGACAATGAAAAAGAACTCAGGAATAGTGCAGGGCGGCATACCGGTTCACACCGAATACCAATGTATATTTCTGTTATGATATGAATTTTTAATATACCGCCATACCGGTGTATTTGATTACACAACGTTCAGAACACTGCGCCGCACGACACTGTCTCAGACAGGACCTTTTTCAATGTTGCACTTCTAAACGCACATGGTGCGGGGCGTGGTGCGGATAAACTGTAGTGCTCTGGTGTTACGTTGCGGTGAAGATGGATGGAAGGGACATTGAAAGCTCTGAAATCGAAGCTGCAGAACTAGTAGAACATGATGACACAGAAGAACTTGCGCCAAAAAGAAGAGCCATGTCGTGTTGTTTGGAGGTTTTTTTTGGTTTCAAAAATCCGACCAAACAACCATTTAATGCAAGTGTTGTCGGGCTAAAGTTGCTGCCGAGATGCGCCCAAATGAGCGCCTGGACATACCTTTGTTCAGTGGTGTGGTCTAGTTTTTTTTTGTAGTGGGTGTACTGTCTATACTCGTTCTCACCCGATCCAGAACAGCGCGTCTTAGAACAACAACCATCTTGGAGCAACGCCATAAGCACCATCATGATCTTGTGTCTGATGCTGCTTCCTGACATGTTGATAACATAACCAGTCTTTCAGAATGCTCTCAAGATGTATACTGTAGGCTGTGCATTATTATTATCATTGCATAGTGAATGTGATTCAGATTCAGATGTTTTTTTGGTTAAAAAAAAAAAAAAAAAAAATCTAGCGAGTATAGGTTGTATACCAGCACTGGTATACATGACTAAACCACTGGTTATACACAATTCGCTGACCTTTTCCAGTAGGTATACGGCGTATACCTGCGTACAGACTACACCACTGCCTGTGTTAAATCATCTGTAAAACTGCTCAGGTTCATTTTTTTAGCATGTAATTTTGCATAGTTACTCAACAGATATTAGTTTGCTAATTCCTGGATGAATTTGGCTACTATCCCATGATTTAAAGGTGGTTTTCACTCTAAATAATGTTTTGGGGTTTTTTTTAGGCGGAGATAAAAATTTTCATTTTCTACTGTTTTCCAGGTGAAAGAAAAAAAAAATACTGTCATATACCGTGAAACCCTTATAATTTTGAAAAATACCATGATATACATTTTTGGTCACATTGCCCAGCACTACTCAGGAACTCCAGTTTTAGAAACAGATCCATGAGTTGGAAGATTTGTGGCAAACACTGCACAGAGGTTTATAATCCTCTGAGACAGAATTTTACATCTCTTGGAAGTTACCATGGCAGTAATTATTTCTTTTCATTCTTTCTTCTAACTGTCTTGTGTTGTGATGATCATGATGTTTAACGTCCAAATACAGTGTATATGTTCCAAAGTAATCTACCAGGAGCAGTGCCTTGCTTGTCAATCATCAGTGTCAATGTGGTCCCACAAAAATTTGAGTGGGGCTCAGCTTTTTTTGCCAGATGCTCTTCATTTATTTGTTAGAGCCCACTCTGATGCACCACTGCAGCATCAACAGACTGGCGTCATTTAAGTGGATGAGTGCCATGAATTTTTGTATATGGAACAAAGGTCTGTCTGAAATGTAGCTTTTTCTGGATATAAGTTGGGATATAGAGTTGGGAAGTTGCTGTGACATATAAACATTTTCTATAAGTTTGTGATCCGTGTGTGCTTTCTGCATTCAAGTAGTAATTAGTCAGTAAGACCATATTTTATATAAACAACATATTGATGGTCACCATGCTAAAGTAAAAGCCCAACACAGGCAATGTAGAGGATAAATATGATGGATGCTTTTGTGTCCAGCTGTTAAATCCAGTGGTAGATGCAGCATGTAGCCAAAATACAGTTCAGCCTCAGCTGACAATTCACTCATTGCAGAAATCAGAAACCTGGCAGAATCATGTCTGCAGGGAGATGAATAAGCAGTGTTCAATATAATCATGTGCTCCTTGTTATGATCAAAATTGGGCTATTAATGCGCATTTAAATATAGTCATTGTCATTGCAGTGTTCTAACTGTGCTCCAGAATGGGACACTGGTTAAGACCCCGTCTACTGCCCAAGGAGTGCAAAAATGACATTTGCACTTTTATATATATCATTCATTTCCAAAGTATGTCCAGCCGTGTTGCCTAAGATGCCGCCTGCATGCTTTCAGTGGAGGCTGGAAATGTGATATGTATAGTCAGACAGAAATAGTGCTCCACACACACGCTATCATGTTTTGCTTGCATACACAATGTACTCCTGCCTCTTACTGGTGCGTGCATGCGTGTACACGGGCGGGAGGGGGGTCACAGCGGTCATGTCTCTCATCTCTAATCTCTCATCTCTCTCTATCAGACTGACCTTGTTATGTAACCATAAATCACAGCAGCACCAACCACTGCAAACACACATGCAGACAAACATGACACACAAGCGCCCTGCTCAAGCTGTGCTCTTTTTCCTCTGTTTTTTAAATGATTTGACTGATATCAGGCACTAGAATAGAAAAATGAAGTGATGTGATGTGGTAGTCGAGACCTTAGGACAATCTGTCCACAATGAGGAGTATAGCAGCTGTAAATACATTCTCATCAGTACGTATAGATATGAAGCAGAAAGTAGTGCAGTGCAGCCTCCTTTCTGTGTCGTATGTGCAGTAACAGCTGAGCTCAGGCTGCAGGCTGACAGACATCACCAGAATGTGTATGTGTGTGTAG
Source organism: Chaetodon trifascialis (assembly GCF_039877785.1). NCBI lineage: Eukaryota > Metazoa > Chordata > Actinopteri > Chaetodontiformes > Chaetodontidae > Chaetodon > Chaetodon trifascialis. Next base: position 19,662,130 of record NC_092076.1, on the reverse strand, counting down.
TATGTGTAAAGGAGGCAACATCAAAGTGAAGTGTACTGCCTTTGAACTGTCAGACTTCCTCTACTCATTAATTTATTCATCACTCTGGAGCTCTCCTTGTATCCCCAGCTCTGCCTCTTTCTCTTCCATCCTTCTCTGTCTCATTTCATCATTCTCCATTTGTGCGTTTCCTCTCTCTAATCTCATTCATACAGTCATTCATCTCTCTTCCTTCATTCCGGTTTGCTAGAACACATCGAACACTGCAGTTTCCAAATGCAATCATTCACATATTGTTTATTGTATCTGTATTTTAGGATTGATGAATTCTACAAATTACTTAACATAGATTGATTCTGCATCAGATTCTCATAGAGACCAGCAGTCCTAGTAATATTATAATGATGTCATTGTGTAATTGTTGCTGTGCCGTTGTTGACCATGTGTTTGTGTTTTTTGTGTGCAGGCGTTCAAGCCAGTGGTGGGGAAGAGCCTTTTGTCATCAGTAACAGCAGTGGAATTCTTATTAGACCGACAGCTGGACTTCCTGTCTGACCATTCAGCCTACCAACCATATCAGGTAATAATCACACTCAGTAACACAACATACACTAAATGATCATCAAGGCCTTTTGAACTTGCTTGCTGTGCTTGTTTATTACTACCTTTTGATAAGTAATTAAAGGAACAATTGGACGTTTCGGAAAGTATGCTTATTTACTTAGAGTAATAAGATTTATACCACTCTCATGTCTTCAAGTAAGTTCACCTTAGTACAAAAACTGGAAGTGGGGATACCACCAGCCTAGCATTGTCCAAAAATGAAAAAATCCAACCAGCCAACACCTCTAAAGCTCACCAGCTTATCACAAACTCATACGTTTTAACCAACTTGAACAAATTGTAAAAATGACAAATTTACAGTTGATTAAATTTCAGTTTGATAGTTTATACCAGTCAAATGTGACTCTCAACCTTCCAAAAAATAGACCAGAAAAAGCACCCAAACAGTTAATTCTTGTGTGCTTTGTGTGACTGTTTTCTGTTGCTTCAGAGACATTGTCAGCACATTTGCTTGAATATCCTTGCACAGTATTACTTATGAATTTGAGTCTTAGTTATTACTTTGTTAGAGGAACTAATTTTGCTGCATCCCCAAGAACATTAAGGCTTTGACCACACGTATACAAGTATTTCTGCAAAACAAACCTCTGGCCTCTTGTTCACATGCAAAAAGCATTTTAGGTCACTGAAACAGGTTTTTTTAAAATGTCTAAGATTTATCAAAACTGTCCTTTCTTGTGTATCCACATGTACAAGACAGAGTGTTTGGGAAATGATGCTGTCATCACCTCAATACACACATGCCCATTGTTCCTTTGTGTAATGAGCTTGCACCTGAAACAACAATAATAGAGGACGACTGCTTAGTTGATGTTTGGTTAGCACTACTAGGCCCTGTGCTAGAAAGGTGTTAAATAACTACAAATAAATAGGTAGCGACTATAAATAACGAACACCAAGGGAAGTTGAGCTAATTAGTTGTGTGTTCTTCTCTGGTATTTGACTCGTCATTGTAGTAGACTTTATCACCACTTACTGGCCTGGCATACTTGTTTGAGCATCCTGTGCATATGGACACATTTTGTATTAATAAAAGTTAATGTCTGAACCTTACAATAATGTCTTTTTAGCGTCACTGAATATATCCAGGATTTCACAGAAAGATCAGTCCCATTTTGCTGTTGTGCACAGTTGGCTGTGTGTGAGATTCATGTCTTTGAGTCTGTTAAACACTTGCAGCATCACCCAGCAGCTGAGACAATAAGTCTGTCTTTAAATTGACAGACTGTGCACATTTACGCACGTAGCACAGCAGCCGTAGCTTTGGTTTGGATCTGATGGGAGCTAATTTTCTGTGTTCTGCTGCACATCTATGCAGGGCAGCTGTTATGCACAGATTCCATTTTATGCAATGGAAGTGTTTGTAATAAAGAAGCCCTTCTGGATGAATGTTGAGTTCTGTCAGAGCTGTCAGGACTTTTTTATTTAAAGTAGCTAAAAGTACACGATAAATGCACCACCCCATACACACTTGGTCCTCCTTATGTCTGACTGAAGATTTCACCCATGGCCAAGAAAAGCATCATTGAACATAACTGCACGTAAAATTGAAGTGGGTGGAAAAGTAATGATGAGAAATAACTGCGTGCGAGGTGCATACATACAAAATCAGCTGCCCTGGTCTGTGCATTCTTATCCACAGTGGTGCCACAACACACCAGGACACAATGTTTTTGCAGAAAGAAAGTCATAACATGATATATTAAGTTTGCAGATCTTACAACAAGACATCAGTAATTGAGAATTTGTCATAGGCAGTGTTGGCACAGTAAATGGCATGTTGGTGAAAATTTATAGATGATGAGCTGGCATCTAGTTACCGTGAAGACGGCATGAAGCTGTGCTACAGAAAACTGACAGAAACACTGAAGTATAGGGAAGTTGCTATGGAAATGATACACCTTCCTGTCTTTTTGCATAGGTGTTAACTGGCAGGTTTTGGTGTGTCGCAGACCACATTCTTGCAAGTTTCAGTTGGTCTCACTATCAGTCATTGATGTAAAGTCGCTGAATAAAATGTTCTCTATCACTTGTTTTTTTTTTTTTTAATAATTTGGTCATGCAAAACATTGCAAACAGGAGATTAAGATAAAAACACATTTGCATTTGGGTGTAACTTTGTGTTTGCACTCAGTGGTTGTTTAAGAAAACTTATGTTACTGTCGCTGCTAATGCAGTATAATGAAAAAAAATAACTGTTCAATTTGATTGTTGCTCAGTAAATACATACAGGTAGTTGGGAAGGTATTGATGATAATAATGCTGATTTTTGCGGAAGTATGTCAAAAATGATTCACTGGACTCCCAGTGGCTGGAAAATGGCGAGGAGATGGATCTCAGCCAAAGAGCCTCCAGCTGGGGGCAGCAGTTCTGAGTGGCTGATCATTTCAGAGCATGGGCGAGAATAAATCAAATCTACCTGTTGTCTTGAAAAGGTTGCTTTTGTTTAAAAAAAAAAAAAAAAAAGAACCAAGAGTATGTTCTTTCTGACAGATGTATACATTGTAACTGGATCCCATTAGCTAATGAAGAGTTAGTCATTCACAATTAGTTCAAGGTTGCATACTGCAGTGGAGTGCTGTTGTTCATAGAGGAGCCAGAGCCACATTCTGGTCTCTGTGAGGTTTTACACGAGTGCTCACTACAGACTGATACATTACACTAATGCATCCACATATGTTAATACTAGGCTTGGGAACGATAAACCGATACGACCGGATATCCAGTTTGACAGGCGAGAGATACGGCTGTATCGGTAGCAGACTCCCCAATCGATAGTAATCAGCCATAAATCCTAAGACGAATCGATTGTAGAGCTATGGATCGGCTATCGCGAGACTAGGAGTCGGTTACCCGAGGCTTTACAGTTTTCATCTCTAAAATAACGTGAGAGCTGACGAAACAACTGTCGCGCATGCTCCGTAACATTAGCTTCACAACCCAAAGCTAAAAGTACTAACATCGACCAAAGAACATGCAAAAACATAATGGGCTCTATTTTCGACTCTGCCGTCGGTGCAGCGCAGGTTGCGCCACCGGCGCAATGGTATTTTCGAGCGGCGCAGCCAGGCGCAAGGCGCATTTGGTATTTTGGTAAACCGAGGCGTACAGAGGTGCGCCAGGATGGGCGTTGTGGCGCAGTAGGGGAGAGGTGTCGGCATAATGAGCCGGCACATTGGAATTTTCGACCATTTTGGTCTGCGCCAGCGGCGTAAAAGTGCGCTGAAAGCCACCCCAGATCTGGTCAACTCTGTGCGCCAGTGGCACAAGTGGATTTTCCTAAACCGGCGGAGTCGTGCGCTCACGTCACCAGCACCTCACAGTCAGGTTTCCACAGTGTCTGGCATTTCACTGCGATCAATAATTAGCAACAGCCACAATTCAATGCAACTATCTGAGTCAGCACATACAGTCAGACCTAAATTTATATATTTTGATCCGTATCTCATCTGAACACATCGAAAGCGTGTTCGGCACGCATAATGGTCATTCAACCTGACCGAGTGTACACAGGTGAAACAGGGATGCGAACTAATCAATTGACGTCGCTGTGCCAACCAGAAACAGTCGTGGCATCCTACAGAGCATATATACTGCATCTATCTCAGAGCAGAGACAGACACATGGAAAAAACGTAAGTGATGATCGTTGTCCACTATTACCCACGTCATTTCATTCCAAATACAAATGTTATCATAGTAATGCTTAACGTTATCTACAACGATGGAGTGCATCATTGCTTTGAGGAGGATGAAGAGGAGGCCGAGGATTTACCATCTAAGGACCTCATATTTAGACATCAGAATCAGAATCAGAAATCCTTTATTTATTCCCGAGGGGAAATTGTTTTTGTTGCAGTGCTCCTTACAAGAATAGAATTAGAATAAAATTAGAAAAGAAAGAAAAGAGAGAGAACTATATATATAGAAAGCAGATAGATAGATAGATAGATAGATAGATAGATAGATAGATAGATAGATAGATAGATAGATAGATAGATAGATAGATAGATAGAAACAAAATATACCACAAAATATAGAACAGAATATAAAACAATACACACACACACACACACACAGACATGAGTGACGTCAGTCTCCTCCTGGGAGAAGTTTGGGTGTTGGACTTGCCACTTATGGGCTGCACGGTGGCGCAGCAGGTAGTGCGCGTGCCTCACAGCAAGAAGGTCGCCAGGTTCGATTCCCGGGTCAGGCCTTTCTGTGTGAAGTTTGCATGTTCTTCCCGTGCATGCGTGGGTTCTCTCCGGGTACTCCGGCTTCCTCCCACAGACCAAAAACATGCTCATTAGGTTAATTGGTGACTCTAAATTGCCCCTAGGTGTGAGTGTGAGTGTGAATGGTTGTGTGTTTGTGCCCTGCTATCGGCTGGCGGGTGGGAGCTGGTTTTGCGGGTGTACCCCACCTCCTGCCCGTTGACAGCCGAGATAGGCTCCAGCCCCCCCGCGACCCCGAAAGGGATAAGCGGCATAGAAAATGGATGGATGGATGGACTTGCCATGCGCCTGGCCAGCAGCGTTCTTAAAAGCGGAGGAGCTGCTGTGATTGGTGAAAATTTGACTCGGCTTTGTCAAACCCACTCCACGCCTTCTCCCCTCCCTCTTTCCGAGTTGCGCCGCTGGGTGGGACTGAGATGAGAAGGAGGAGGAGATACGCCACTGGCGCAGCGCACGAAAATACCAAAGTCTGCGCCGCCACGCAGTGGACCTGACTTTGCACTGCGCCTATGCCGCGCCGGCAGCGGAGTCGAAAATAGAGCCCAATGAATATAAATATTGTCAACAGCACAAGCACCGACGCCAGTGACAACGCCAGCTTGGTGATTCAAAGCGACAGATTTTCAATCCAGTATGGAATTTTGTTGTTTATTTTTGACAGTGCCAGAAAGCAAAAATGCTTGTGGAAATGTGGTCTTTTACCTGTTTAAAATAATGTAAGAATGTTGTTTTATAAACATGACAAATTTATAGTTTAGATTAAAGTCTACATTAACAAATGTTTACTATCGTATTGTTTTCACACTGTATCGAATCGTATTGAATCGCTCTGCCTTAAAAAATATATCGTTTTTGAATCGAATCGTAACCTGTGTATCTAGATACATATCGAATCGGCTTCATGCCAGAGATTCCCAACCCTAGTTAATACTGGCTGATGCACAGACACATGATCAATACCGCAGGATCTGAGTTTGATGAGGGTGTGTTGTGTGTGTCAGTACTATGCAGCTGAACACAGCTTGTTATATTGTGCTGGCTGGAACACTGTGTTCCACTCAGTGTCAACCAGATGGGAAGACTGTTCTGCACTCTCACCATCAGTCATCAGTTTGTTCAAATACCAAGAGAGAGACTCTATTTTTATTTTTTTGTTTTGTTTGTAGCCAATCAGAAGTCAGATCCACTGTTGCCGTGTCCTCTGGTGACTCATGCTTTGACTCTATGTAATATTTTCTGTGGCTGTCCACTGTGGCCGATGCACTGGTCATAGTCAGCTACCACAAATGTTCAACAGCTCTGATGAACGTTGTTTTCTGGTGGTAGCAAAACATTTATAACATTCTAGGAGCTTGTTGGTATTGCATGGTTAGTTATAATATCTGGACTATAATGACGCCAAAATGACTTCCAAGTTCGAGTTTGTATTTTTTCGTTTAATTGTTAAGTGTCAAATGTTTGCTTTTATCTTGGGTCAGATGTGTACTAATGTTCACAGATTGTTGGGAGGTGTTGTTCAAGTGCCCTGCTGCTTTTTCAGTGGGCCAGTCTAGTTGCTAGTGTTTGAGCATGTAAGCTGAACTGTGTGGGCTTTATTGTAGGATGATGCTTCAGGTGATAAGCTGGGCTGACTGTATATCTTCTATTAGTTGGTGTTGTTATTTACCAGTTAATAGTGTGAGTCACCAGTCTGTTTCATGTTGGACATTTGGACACAGATGCTGTGATGCTGTGCTGTGCTTGTGCTTGTAGAACTTAAGTTTGATGCCTTCTGTGCTTCTTTGATCAGATTCATTTCTGAATAGCAGACTACTACCACGCAATCACGTTTGTGTTTTTTCATTCACTGTGACAGAGACAGGGTTGCAATGAGCTGACTGTTTGCCTGGGAGCTGGTTTTGTTAGATGTGTGTTGGTGAAAAGCAGCATATTAGTCTGTCTTGGACTTGCTTCATGTTGACCTCACTATCAACAATCTCTTCTAGCATCTGAAACCTGTAGGAGAAAACACAAGCAGTCCAAGCTGACCAAACACAGTTTTTGTTCTCTCTATTTGGTATCTCTGCAGCACCTGCAGCCCTTACATATACTTGCATTGAAGAAGGTACAATGTGTTACCCACAACACAGCTACAGAGGCTATGCATGCAACCCCTTAATGCAGAACTATCAGTTAAGTTATCTTTGTAAACACTGGCCAGCACAGTTTGCAGCCATGCTCAGCTGCTGTACAACCCCTGCTACAGACACCTCTTTCCCTGTACACCACCAAACCATGGCAAAGAGTTCACTGTTGGGTTCAATCGCATGCCAATCGCAGGCTGCACGGGTGGTCGTGCTGTCCCACTTCAAAGATATATGTTGTGCTTACAAAGGCCAACTGCACTGGGTCTCATTGTGTCACAGCTTACAAGTGTCATTTGAAAACACCACAACAACTACAGCTGACAATGAGCTGACTTTGAAAGGCATTTAATGCCTGTGTATATTTATTACAAAGTATTGTTCTCCGAAGTGGGTCGATGAAAAGAGCGAACTAGCAGCTGAACTGCATTGTTCTGTCCTGCATGGCTCTGTAATGTTTTACTTTGCTGTGCACTGACATTTTGAGTCATTTATGCTATGGTAGCATTAAGGTGGATATTTAACAAAAGAGCCATTTACTGAAAAAAATCAAGTAGGCGTTTCTTGTCAGCCCTACAATCAAGCCTTTATTCAATTATAAACTAATTCCATATACTTCATATATTGTTGTTTTTATGGTAGAGCTCCATTTCAAAATAACAAACACACTACTCAATGGCTACTTGCTGCCAGACCGCACACCCAAAATATACATTCCAACACTTTCCCAGTACCCCACATCAGCAGTGACTGCAGCCATCTGAGTTGAAGGAAAGTGGGAGCCTCACTCTCGTCCTGGCACTACAGAGTACACACACACTCTCACACACACACACACACACACACGCACACGTGCACACACACACACAGACAGACAGACTTGAGCAGCAGGCTGGCCCACTAAACAGTGACTTCATTGTACAGTTTATGCCAAACAGATTGTAGCCCCCTCCCTCTCCCTCCCTCCGGTCTTCCTGTCCAACTGGAAAAACAGAGAGGGGAGTGGCCACCACTTCACTGCTCTGAGTGTGTGTGTGAGAGAGAGAGAGAGTCAGACTGTTTTTACTGCTCTGGGGGGTTCAAAGGTCTCCAGAAGAATAGGCAGCTGTGTGTGGGCATGGGTGATTTAAGAATGGAGGAATCTCTGCGTGTGTGTGTGTGTGTGTGTGTGTGTGTGTGTGTGTGTGTGTGTGTGTGTGTGTGTGTGTGTGTGTGTGTGCGCGCGCATGAGTGTGAGAAAAGAATGGTGTATGATAAGGCTGAGGGACAGAAGGGAGAGAATAAAACTGTAAAAGTGCTGACTCAAGAGTTTGACTAAACTACACACACACACACTGCTCAGTACCACAGCAGTGTGTTTTCCTGAGTTTTGTGCTGGTATAAGCAGCAGTTTCCAATCTGCCAGTGGACTGTGTAGGACTGTTTGTTATTCTTTGAACCAATGGTATTAGTGGTGGAAACATTCAAATTACATTATTTTGTTCTTCCTACACAGATGTCTCTTGGCTGACTGTTGACAGTTTAAAATGTATTAAAAGAGAGAACCCATAACCTCTGAACGCATTTAATTTTGATGTTTCATCAATTTGCGATTGCAGCTTCATTAGAGTAAGAGTTAAGAAAAAACATTCTGCACCTTCAGAAAGCCTGCAGGGTCCAGTCGTAGCTGTTGAAGTGATTTGTTTCTGGCTAGAGAATGAGCTGTGGCATGTGCATGGCAGAGTGTGACTGATGGAGTGTGCAGGCAGAGCCAGCTCCAGTGTCCCCCCGCTACAAGAGTCATTTAATGGACATCATCCGCAGTGATGCAGATGACAGACAGAGAGCTGCAACAAAACAAAAGAGAAGCAGCCTCTCACCTACACTGCTTGACCATAAAAAGAATTTCCCACACTTTATCCAATGCAAGAGTTCTGTAATAAACACTTAGAAATTAACAATTTATATTCAGGCACATATATTGACACCCAGAAAGCAAAAATCCATTGAATCAACATTGAGATATGGTCATGGCTTAAAATTGAATCAACATTGATGTCAGACATTGAAAGTAACATTGAAAGCGCTCGTTATGATCAACATTGAAATAATGTTGAATTTTCAATCAGTCTAAATATTGATTCAATATTTATTCAACTACATCATTTTCAACATTGAAACAATGTAGAATTGTCAATTAATCTGAACATAGAATCAATATTGATTCATTTATAAATGCATTGAAATTACATTGATTCTACATTGCAACAATGTTATTAATTAAAGGACCATTACAGCACTTTTCAGCCTTCATCTGTAGGTTTTAAATATGCTTCATGCAAGGCAAATTGCATGAAGCATACACGATTTGAAGCGTCATTTTGCCGGGCGACGCGATGGCCGCGATGCGCGGCGCGATGGACGCGTTGGCCGCGATGCGCGGCGCGATGGACGCGTTGGCCGCGAAAATCGCTCTCATCGCGTCGCCCCATCGCGTTATCGCTTCATCGCTCGAGTTGAATTAGTTGAACTTTTGCGGCGGATTCGCGTGAAGACGCGCCGCGACAGCCTATCAGCGTTGAGATCGTCATCGACGTGCTGACGTACGGACGTGGTCGACGAGAGAATGAAATGGCGGAAGAAATGTTGTTGTTGAGCGGGCTTGTTGCGCGACGCTATGACGCCGCAAGGGGTTTTTGTACCAGCGTCAAAACTGGAGCGTCTGGCGCGAAGCGATTTCATTTGGAGCGCGATTAAATAATTTTCATCGCGTTTGGCCTCAGGCTACGTTCCCACCAAACGCGCAATCGCGGCCATCGCGTCGCCCGGCAAAATGACGCTTCACATCGCGTCTTTGCATTGACTTTGTATGTAATCTTGCGGCGCGATCTTGTTTCATCGCGTTTGGTGGGAACGTAGCCTTAGCCTGGCAGGGGGCAAGTAAAGCCTGGTGGCCCGCCAGGCTTATAATACATTGGGGGAAACCCTGAGGCTACGTTCCCACCAAACGCCTCAAATCGCGCCTCAAATGAAATCACGTCGCGCCAGACGCTCCAGTTTTGACACTGGTACAAAAACCCTTTGCGGCGTCATCGCGGCGCGCGACAAGCCCGCCCAACTTTCATTCTCTCGTCGACTACGTCCGTACGTCAGCACGTCGATGACGATCTCAACGCTGATAGGCTGTCGCGGCACGTCTTCACGCGAATCCGCCGCAAAAGTTCAATAATTTCAACTCGAGCGATGAAGCGATGGCGCGGCCAACGCGTCCACCGCGCCGCGCAATCGCGGCCATCGCGTCGCCCGGCAAAATGACGCTTCAAATCACGTCTTTGCATTGACTTTGTATGTAATCTTGCGGCGCGATCTTGTTTCATCGCGTTTGGTGGGAACGTAGCCTTAGCCTGGCAGGGGGCAAGTAAAGCCTGGTGGCCCGCCAGGCTTATAATACACTGGGGGAAACCCTGAACCCTCAGCGTAGCCTCTGCACACGGACACACTAGCGTTAGCTAGCGTTATCTAGAATGCTAGCGCTAGCTAATGCTAACGACGCTAATAAGCTACAACCTCACGGTAATAATTCACAAAGTTGACATGCTGGTGAAAATACATTGTGTTCTCATTAGGACTTACCAGTTTGTCTTCTTTTGTCACTCGAAGGTAATAAAAGCCACTAAAAGCTGCCAACCGCTGCCAACTGTTGACTGGTTTGAACTGGTTTGGTCTCAGGAGAGAGCAAGTCTCGTGGGCGGGGGCACAGGTGCACAGCCACAGCATGCCATACATTGAAACCATGTCTATTTAATGTTGACATTTCAACATTGAAAACCCAGAATCTATACAATGCTGATTCAACAACATTTTTTCAAATGTTGAAATGGTAGCTCTAATTAAATATTGAATAAACTAGTAGACTATAGATTTTTCAACTTCAACCAAAAATAACCAATTTTACCAAAATTCAACGTTGAATCACTGTATTTTGCTATCTGGGAAGGTACATAAAAGTTTTTCACCGCAGGGCAATGATTTAAATTAAGTTAACATTAAGTCAAACAATGACTGCCAGGTGATGGTATCTGAACAGCAAAATAAATTCTATTCTCAATGACTAACCAGTTTGTATTGCTCGCACACAGAGAAGAACTTTAGACACGGATGGTTGAATTATGGCAACTACAAGCCACAAAAGCGCCTTTGAAAAGTCCCTTGAGATCTCACTGGTCTTGCAGAGGGAGGGAGGGAGGGAGGGAGGGAGGGAGGGAGGGAGGGAGGGGGCGAAGCAGTATCAGCACCACACATTGAAATCATGTCAATTCAGTGTAGGGCATTTCAACATTGAAAAGTCATCATCTATTCTACATTGATTCAACAATGTTTTTTCAAATGTTGAAATGGTATCTGTGATTAAACATTGAATCAACATAGCTTTTTCAACCTCAACCAAAAATAACCAATCTGACCAAAATCCAACATTGAATTAATGTCTTTTGTTATCTGGGACAGGCACATGTTGCCAAGCACTGGCCAGCAGTAGTGGAGACGGGGATGCCACTGTCCCCTGCTATGTTGTGGCTCTGTCGCAGACGGGCGATCCTTGACTTCATCTGGGTGCCAGGCCTAAGGTGTCCATCACTATCTTCGTAGACAAATCTTTGAAGGTCCCTCACCTGTTAATAGTGCTTATATTTAACCCATTAACTACACACATTATGAACCATAGATCCTAGGAAATCAACTGGAGCAGACAAACTCGATCCATTTCAATCCTTTTTGAAGCATTCTACACACTCACTGAGCAAATAACACACATATTTAACCTTTCTTCAAGTATCTGCAGGTCTGCTTGTATGAATTCCGTTGTTCATGGGAGGAGACAACGACAGTTTAAATAATTATTGGCCGATATAAAACTCCCATCTGGCAAAAAGTGGTGAATAACCAACTGAAACTATTTCTCTCAAAATATTTTGTTTTGAGCCCTCACCAGTGTAGTTTCAGACCTATGCATAGTACCATCTCTGCTGTTAAATTAGTTGTGAACAGTATTGTTTATTATATATACAAAAGGAAGCATTGTGCTTCTGTTTTCACTGACTTGTTAAAACCTTTTGATGCAGTTGCTCACATTCTCTGCTTATTCACACACTATGTAATTTTGGGTTTGATTCAATTTGTTGTAGCAGTCTGCTTTGTTCCAGAATTACCTGTGTGAAAGATTTCAGTGCATCAAAGCTAGAATTATCCAATCGACACCGCTGCTTTAATTCTCAGACCCCTAGACTCAGTTTATCGGTCTGCCTTCAGATTCAATACTGGAGACGCCTATGACACTCCTCATTGTATTCTGTATAACATAGCTGGTTGGTCATCTCTGACACAGAGGCTTGATAAACACCCATACATACACTGCTTATTGGACATTAGCCACTCCCTACAACATCTATGCTGAACTGAACCACAGGACCAGTGTAACACCACCACCATCTATTCAGTAGTTTGATCCACAGGGTGATGCTTATTCATTCACTGTGAATCCATCTGTCCCCAATGGCTTAAGACAGATTAAAAGACACTTGACTGTCTGCTAACATGTGACAACAAGTATATCCTATTAACAAGTATTGTGTGTGTGCATCAAAGCCTACCATAGAGCTCCATTGTTGTCCAAAAACTATTAAAAATCCATTAATGCGCCACCCACTTTAGTGGGTGACATGTTCCTACATTACCATGAACACACACATTGTAGTTTATTTTGACTCAATCAGAAATATTAGAGCACCAGATTCTGTCACTGAAAATAGGCCCCAACAAATGTACTGTTTCCTCTTGTTTGGTTGATGTACGTTTTCCTTTTTTTAAAATAAAGTATGTTTGTGAGTAGTGTGGGTGATATGACCAAAATCTTATCATTGTATGTGTGATTTTATATCATATTAACAATATGCGTCATGATACAGTTAAGAAATGGTTTAACCCCTGAACCCCACAACCTTTTGGCAGGTTTGAAAGGCATCAGATATCATCAGATTTTCAAATTTGCAACATTCCTTTAACAAGTCGTACTATGAATGTTTGTTGGTGTTGTCACTGTGTTATACTGCACAGAAGACAGATTTGAGTTCTCCCTGCTTCTATCCAATATTGTGCTGTACTTCTGTATTGCAGTGAAAAATGAGCCCACAGTGACAGCAAAAAAGCCCAGAAACTGCTCGAGCGTTCAGAGGGTTGAAATCAGTGTACCGTGTCAGATTTCCTAAATTCAAAGCTTGTCCACACAGAAGTTGCACCCCTTTTAATAATTTCTTCTCCCTCATTTTTGACCAAATGTGCTTTTTCCCATTCAAAAACACAAACCAAGAATGCGGTAGACCATCTCTCAATATTTTCTGACAATGAGAAAATTCTAGAACAATACCAAACTCAACCTTTAAGTTTCCATTTCCTAAGTTGACTATTTAGGTGACCATGCAGGTGAAATCACTTTTTTTTTTATTTTTTTTTTATATCATTCAGTGATGCACAGGAGAACAATATCAAAGAATGACAATAAATCACGTGTTTTTGTCCAATTGTAATTATGTTGAAGTAATTCTGATGGTTTTATTATATATTACATGTAGCTGTGCTCTTGATGGGTTAGTTGTGTAGTTAAGTCCCAGTGAAAAGGCAGTGTGTGTTAAGATTCTATAGTCTGCCATATATGTGATTGAAATGGAATATGTGGACAGTTTAACATTTTGAGAAGGATTTGACTTGGCAAGCATGGAGTCTGTGGAGAACCACAATGACTTGGAGCGGGACACCACCAGCTGTAAAGTTAGAGGAGTTGGTCTCCACCCACACCTCCCTCAACTGGGTTTTTGGATCAGGGTTGGATCAGTGGCCGAGAAATAAATGAATTAAATCTCAGCCATGTTTTTCAGAAACATAACATTTTGCCATCTGATATCCAAACACACCTCTCAGACCCATAATATTGCTCCTCTAGTTTCTACATCCAACAATCTTTTTAAATTGTCAGAGGGGTTGCAGGTCATTCCAACACCCTTATTTGCTTCCACTGGATCAACATGACAGTTTCCTCTCAGTATGTTTTGGATTGCTTTCCTGCTGGAGTTTTCCACTTGCATCTCATCCTCATCATCCAGGTAGATGTCAGCAGATTCCTCTCAAGAATTTCACAGCATGTGGCCCCATTCATCTTCCCTTTGATAGTTTGGATTCTGCCAATATGACAAGAGAAACAGCCCCATACCATAATGTTTCCTTCTCTGAACCTCACTGTGGGTATGGTATTTTCAGGATCATATGCAGAGCCATTTCCCCTTAAAACATGGCACGTTGTATTGTTGCCAAAAAAAATTTCTACAGGATTCTCTAAATGCTGTGTCGCAAACTTCAGTTGAGCTTTGACAAGCCTTTTCTTCACTAATGGAGTTTTTTGGGGTGAGCATTGCCTACTGTTTTACCTGCTGCTTCTTAGCTTATTCTTGAGCTCTTTTCATGTGGTCCTTGTCTCATGGTTTCGTGCTTTTTCTCACTATGTTAAATGCTTTCTTCCTGTGTCATTCTTGTAACAATTGGAATGTTACAATTTCTTTATCTGTGTAGCTCTATTAACTTAATACCAATCTCTGGCCTCAGTTTCATGTGAAAAGCTGCATCAGATGTTGAGGTGTTGAATACTTATTTCCTCCACTGTATTTCAAGGTTTTATCAGAAGCAGAAAGAGAAAGAGAAAAGAGAAAGAGAGGGATTTAGATAAATACTATTTTGTAGCTCTCAAAACTCTTTTACTATTTTTCATATCAGAAAAGACATCAGAACAGCTAAGGCAGGGACACAGGATGAGAAAATGTTTTAACACTATGAAAAATGCCCCCTTTAACAATAATACTGTAGCCAAAATGTGTAACTTTCACTAAATACATTTTATGTTCATGCCTTTTCTGTTTGTCACAGAGATTTGTTTTTGTGGCCTCTGCAAAGCTGTAATGTAGGGTTGGGCAGTAATCCGGTAATAAGGTATCCCACGGTATCTAAAAATAAAGCAACGGTATCAGTTTCATTACCGTCATTAAAAAAAATGCTGTACATATAGGTCTATAGGGGTCTAACATAATTGTAGCATCGTCATAACAAAAATGAAGTCCACTCCGTTCAATATATCTGGTTGAGTTTTTCAATCACTCAGCGACCCGCCCACATTCACCATAGAAATACCAATGACGGTCCAGAAGGAAGTAACCCCAGAGATAGGTTATTGTGTGAAGAGCACTCCCACCATTCTGGAAATCCCCTCCTCTTTATGTAAACAACCAGGACCTTCATGATTGATCTCAAACTAACGCAGAGTCATAGGAGGAGACATTAGCAGTGTTTTTTCGGGCTGGAATATAACTTTTGACCACAAAACAGCAAAGGTAAAACATACTTTATGATTTAGCAAAGTTTTTTCTGCTACTTTTTGGCTGCTAGCTTGCCAAGTTTTCGTCGCACAGTGAGGAGGCAGACATCTTCGTGATCATCAGACTCTCTGCTTTCATATGATACTGGGCTTTTGAGGTTTGCATGAAGTGGTGAAATCAGCAGATGCTGTACCCTTGACGTGTGCTATTTTCGTTTTTTCGTTACATGCGCATATAATCTCTTGGTGTATGAATTATGTTTCGTTTGGGTGGCAATGCTTGGTAGAGGCTTTTAGCTGAGTTTCTCCCCGTCATTCTGGTATGCTACAAGTTAGGATCGTTCTCATCATGAGCACTGACCATCTGAACTGCGCGCATGTCACGCTGCCCTGCAAAGTGATTTTTAATTAGTCACGGTATTACCGTATACCCCGGGAAAATGTGGGGAAGGTTTGACGGTATCAGAATTTGGATACCGCCCAACTCTACTGTAATGTGTCTATATGATGAGTAGATGAAGCCAAGAGTAGGAGTGCAGTGACTGGGGATGGAGGGAAAACAGCAGCTGACACACACACACACACACACACACACACACACACACACACACACTCCTTTAATGCTGTTCAGCTGACAGTCCTGCCTCTTGCCCTGCTCCCTCCTCCCTGCTGTTGCTTCCTTCTATATTCATCCCAGTGTCAGGTTACTTTGACAACATCTCCTGTGCGTACACACACACACACACACACACACACACACACACACACACACACACACACACACACACACACACACACACACACACACACACACACACACACCCGAATACATGCTTGCACACACACCTGTGATGTCAGTTCACACTGATGTTAGATATAGAGGGATTGCCTTACCTTTGATTTCTAGCTCTCTGGCTACCAACAATAGGCCTCTAATTTTAGCAGGTGACAATTGATTTGGCCAATTGTGATGACATCTGTCAGTGAAAAAAATAAAATAAATAAATAAATAAAATCATGGGGATAATAAAAATCATCTTAACTCAAGATCCACTAGCTTTTTCCACACCTTTTGATTACTCCTCACACTCATCCTCAGCAAATTGAATTTGCTTAGTTATCATCACAAGATCTAAGCTACTTTGGTCATGTGATAACAGTTGAAAGCTCAGGCCTGGAGCGGATCAGGGGCCTTTTTCAGAGAGAATCTTTGACTTAGTTCAGTCAACTCTAAGTATGTTCACTCTGATTTAATGAAAAAATGAATTCATGGAAAAAGGCATTATCATTGAAGCTCTGATACTATGATTTACCATGACAACAGGTAAATAAAGAGCAGAGCCTCCATTTTAATCCAGTGGAGCAGAAAATATGAATCCATGCCAATGCGGACCGTGAAATTTATCTTGCAGAACAAACATGAAGAAAAATCCACTCATTCATCATTTACCACACTTGAATTTCCTTAACGGAGGATTTGGTTTTTAACTAGCATATATGTATTCCGCTGTAACCTGCAGGTTGCAGCACGTGAAGATAAAAACATGGATCAAACAGATAAGACAGCATAATGACTGTATTTCAACATGTGTAAACTTAAACATATTCACTGAAATGCTGTCAAAGCACATTAAGACCACGTATACAGCCTATGTTAAAAAACTCACTTTTAAGTACATTTAGTCAAATACAAATACAAATTTACAGTTTGTCCTTTTGTTGCACCACAGTTATCCTCACTCAGATGTATTCATGTAATCTCCAACATGATGTGCTAACTATGATAGTAATGGTCCATCACTGTAAAACAGTCAGAACATGACAACTGATTTTTCATTGATCAGTGTCTTATGTGTCTAACGCTTCATACATATTTGTTTTATTTAAAGAGTGATGACTACAGTAATGTATGCTAATGTTTCAGTGCAGGGGAACTGACAGCTGCCTCGATGTCACAGTGTTATAAAGTAGGACCAAGTATAGATGTTATTCTGATCTGAGGATTAATCCACAATGTCCAGAGATTGCTGTCTCTGTCCTTGGGTAACGACCTGATATCAAACTGGGATTTTGATGTTTCTATACTGTAGATGTAAACTTCTGCAAATTAATGCTTTCCGATATCATCCTATTGCTTTAGCCCCCTGGCTGGTCCTAATTTTTAACTCATTTGTTCAGTTACTTGAGATGATGGGCAATGTCATCAGCTCGCTCAACACGGATCAGATTTCACAGAACTGACTTGGATTTCTTCAGTATGCAGACTTCCCACCATACGGTGATCATCAGCCTGTTTTCATCCTGCACCTCCTCTGCTTTTATTGATTAAACTGGCTCCGACTGCTGACTAGGCTAAACGGGGCTGCACTGTGTGGTTGTGGTCTGAAAATTCAGTGCCTGGCTGGGCTTTGGTTTTGCCACAGCACATCTCCAGTGCTCTTATTGGATGACCCAGAGTCATGGGATTGATACGTACCATGTCGCTGCTGTTTGCTGTCCTGCGTTTGTCAATTTTGTGTGGCACTGATGGAATCCTTAATGGGACTGACAACTAGTGTGCAGTAATCCCAGTTCCAGATGCAACATGCTGGGCAACTTCCACATCTGGCTGTGCATTTATAACTCCTGCTTCTGTTCTTCTCTTCTGACTCTGTGAACTTGGTACGTCTGTTCAGTGTCATGGCTCTACAAGACAACTTTTCTATTTCACTAAGCTGTCTCAATGACTTTGCACTACAGGTTAATGCAATAAACCACTTAGGCTCAAGTGTCTAATTCCTTGAAATACAAGGAATCCAGGCCAGTTTCTACTGTAAATGTAACACTCCTGCTGATTTTAAATCCAGGACTGAACTTGGTTTCATCAGTTTTATACGCAGTTTGATCTCTAAAATGGGTATGATTCATTACTGTTTACAGTCAACTGATGCTGATGTAATTTTATTTGAATCTTGGCTAAGCATATCTGTTCTGAACAAGAATATTAGCATCAATGATTATAATGTATGTAGGATGGACCAACCCATAAAGTATGGTTTGCAATCTTTACCAAATGTAAGTTTCACATGAATGTGCTTCTCAATTCAAATTTTTAGCTCTTTAGGTTTCTAAAACTCTCCAAATTACTGTTGTTGGTTAATATAGGACACCCTAAGCTGTGGTGCTCTTCAATTCAAGTTCTACCTGTGTTGTTGCATTGTTAAGGATAAAATCTCTAATAAGAGCAAAATGCTTGGTTGAGCATTTCATTGCCCCTGTTCCTTGTTTGACACAACATCACTCAAGGAAATCCCCTGCTGTTTGCTCTGACAGCCACGTGGGTCAAGCCTTTAGCTTTAAGCCGATTAAGTCCTCAGACTTTTAGACACTAGAAAATTGGCAGGCCTTGATAAGTTGGAACCTTGCTTTTTAAAGCTAGCATCTGACTTTACTACCTGTGACACATCTTTTTTAATCTCTCTCTTTGTACAAACGAAATTCCCTCATATGGAAACCTGCATTTGTTCTCCCACTGTTGAGAGTGAGCTCACTGTCCTAAACCACTACAGGCCCATCTCCATATTGTCTTTCTTGGGTAAGGCTCTGGAATCCCTTGTGAGTGAGCAACTGATAAAGTTCTTATGCATAAGCAATATTTTTTTTTTTTTTTATCATGGCTTTGCTCTCGCAGCAGTTGTGGCAGGAGGCATTATGTTTTTTCTGTCTGTATGTCCATCCATCCTATTCTTGTGAACACAATATCTGAGGAATGCATTGATGGAATTCCTTCAAACTTGGCACATATTTCCACGAGGCTCAAAGATGAACTATTTAGATAATAGAGAGGTCAGGGTGAGTGTGACTGCTGATCTGTCCCATTTTCATGAACAGGATATCTCAGGAACATCTTGAGGCAATATCTTCAAATTTGGCACACATGGTCACCTTGACTTAAGAATTAATTGATTAGATTTTGGTGGTCAAAGGTCAAGGTCACTGTGACCTCTGTCCCATTCTCATGAATGCGATATCTCAGTAATGCCTTGAGGGAATTTTGTCACATCTGGCAGAAACTTTAACTTGGACCCAAGAATGAACTGATTAGATTTTGGTGGTCAAACGTGAAGGATACTGTGACCACACAAAACACATTTTTGACCATAACTCAAAAATTCAAATGTTAGTTATGATAAATATTTTATTGTATATAAAAATGCATTTTTTACAATACATTTATTTTGGAGGCATACAACTGCGAGGCAGTAAGTCTGGTTAAATATTTAGACAACAAGGTACACTGTGCAGTGCACACTGTACTCTTCATAGCTGAGAGAAATCTTTCTGACATACACATATTTCCAGCATTGATCATTAATTTCAATCCCTGAGCAACAATATGACCATCAGTGCTAAACGAATGAGAACATCAGAAACTCCACAGTTTGTTCCCTCTTGTCTCAGCCTCAGCATCTCCACAGCAACATGCATTGTCCCTGAAAAAAAGGATGTTTGAAGTTCTTAACAAGCCATCTGTCTTTGTCTCCACATACATGTGAATGTGTGTCGTATTTGTTGTTATGTTACTAATAATCTGTTGCACAAGATGTCCTCGTGTTACACTGTGGTGTGTCTGCCTCAGCCCTTTGTTGTATTCACAACAGGGCTTGAACAAATGACCTTGAGTCATTGAAATAGTTAGAGGAAAATGCTGAAGACAATAATTAAAGATGTTATCCATAATGTGTTTTAATCAGCAGATCATTAAGTCTCTGTAAGTCTCTGTATTGGCTTTGTAAAGCACACAAGAAATCCCATTCACTGTTGAAAGAGCTCTCTTCATACTCATCTTTTGAAAAATGATGAGATGTCCTCAGTCCTGGATGACATCACCATCTAAGTCTGTTCAAAACAGACCCAGGGCTCGGTTTCACGTCATGGTTGTTTTTGTCATTCATTAAATTCAGCATCACAGGAAGGTGCTGCCATACTGCAGGAATATCTTTTACATCTTTTGCAGTCGCTGATTGAAATAAGCAGCACAAAACTTTCCATGACCCCATTATCATCAGTTTGCACATCATTTCACACACCTGTTACCACTGGACCATTGATCCTGTGCTCATATTCTTTTTCTCTCCAGCCTGATGAAAATAGACCAATCAATGGTCATGGTGACCATGTTGCCATGGTAACAGTCTCTGTGTGTATCATGTCTAAGCAGGCCAACAGTAAGACAGAGTAGATTGCTTGGCAGTAGTAGAAATAGACTCATGGGCACATATGTGTGGTATTTTCTGTCAGTGTAAAGCTAAACATAGTTACTGCAGGACAGTCAGGCTTTATGAGGCTGTGCAAAAGGTCCACTCGTGATACAAGTGTAGGTCGAAGATTTTCCAGCTCCAGTGTTGGCAGTGTTGAGAAGTGTTAGAAAAATGAAATGAAAACATATGGTGGACATGTTATCAGTGAAGCTGGTTGTGTTTTCTCCTTAGATGTAATGCCAACATTAGAAGATTGACTGTTTTAAAACAGGATGATGGCCCTGATGTAAATTGCAATTGTAATACTGTTCAGTAATGTAATATAGATATTTAAAAACAGAATATCAAATGTACATATTAGAGCTCTTATCATTTATCATGTACTGACCGTTTTTATACTTCGTGTTTATGTGTCTGCGATGAATCCAGGGTTAGCAGTACCCTTGTAAAGTCTTTTGGTAAAACCACAGATGTCCGTTAGATAAATCACATCAGGATACTGTCTGCACATACATCCTTTTGTAGTTTGTACAATCAACTGAATCAATTCAGAGTTTCAGCTGTGTGTTTTGGTATAAACATTGGTAAAAGAATGACAAATCGTAAGAATATATGAGAGAGGTTGATGCTGACCTCTGTAGCACTGCATTCCAGTGTGCTATTTTTAGTCTGTATGCTGGTTTAATTTAGAGCTGAACAAGGCTTTGAAACTAGAACACTGCAGCAGAGAGAGAGAGACAGAGACAGAAAGTGAAATGAAAGCTGTGTCCTCACCACATCTCCTCCTGACCTCCTTGTCTCTGTTTGACTCCTGCAGCTCTGCATCATTTGTAGACACTTAGGTTCCACTGATATCTGGAGCCTTTTACTGCAGTCGTTTCATGTCTGTGCTATATGAACTGCTGATGGTCGAATTTTTTCAGTAAACGTCATGCCAGTGGATGAATGATATGATCTGGAGGCATTTACCATGTTTACATTTTTTTTAATTGTCTTAAGTAGTCAAACACATCACTGACTTCTAGGACTTCTTTTTCACTCCAGCCTGAAGAACTTTATTTATGTCAGCAGCCGCTGTTATGTATCAACCTGTCATTAGAATATAGATAGACATCGGAACTCGTTCACCGGGGGAAAGACATCCTGCTATGTAAATGCATCCATGATAGATGCAGTGCTGTTTCCAAGTAATACTTGTTATATGATATTTGAAACCTTTCAAAATGGGCAAATACCATTACCAGCAGTGGTGGTGTTAGGCTCAGTATGTCTTTGATAGGATGAAAAAAAATATTTTCTGTTCATCCATGATTCACGTGTGATGCGTCATCTTGAAGAATCCCCAAAATAACTTCAATTGAACTGCACGCACGCACACACACACACACACACACACACACACACACACACACACACACACACACACACACACACACACACACAAGCATACACCAATATAGCCACACACAGAACAAAAGCTCAGTGTGCTACAAGTATGGTGAGTGTGGTGTGGTTTCCTCTTTCTCTCTCAGTGTGGTGTACATTGATGCTTTGTGTGTGTTTGAGTGATAAGGATGTTTTGTGATCCTCTATCGTTTCTACTGTGTGTCTGTATATATAAGTGTGTGTGTGTGTGTGTGTGTGTGTGTGTGTGTGTGTGTGTGTGTATATGTGTGTGTGTGTGTGTGTGTGTGTGTGTGTGTGTGTGTGTGTGTGTGTGTGTATATGTAAATATATATATGTATATATGTGTATATGTATATGTATATTATTTTTTATTTGTGTTTATATTTTTGTGACCGGTTGGTTCATGGTTCAATCCCCATACTTACACGATGAATCTGGGTGGGGAAACTGAAAGAGCAATGCCTGCCCCTCCCTCATTACCCTGAACCCCCCAACTGCTCCAGTGGAGCCTCTCAGTGATCAACAGATCATTCAGTGGTTGCACTGGGCAGCTTTAATTTGTGCAGGCCTGTGAAACAGAACTTAAATAAACATTTACAATAAATTCAGTTTACAGATTTTTTGTAAGCCACAAAGAAAGCACATTTTTCATTTAGTTATATTACAACAGAAGCAAAAGAATATAGTACATTGTGTGTTGAGGTTTAACCACACACTCAGCAGGGCGTGACATGTCCGCTACTGGTTAGTAGCAACCTACAATGTATAACTTTGTTGTGAGTCACTTGAAAGAGGAGAATTGTGTGACTGCCATGGTGGGGACAATGTTTTCAAATGCATCTGTCATGGGCTACTTTGAGCAAGTGTTTAGATGCTGATTGTGTATGTGTCTGCACATGTGTGTGTCTTTCAGGATGAGGTGGACAGTCAGAACCCCGTGTTAAGAGATAACCATCAGCTCCATGAAGAAGTGAAGGGCTGGCTCAAAGACCAGAAGGTGCAGGAAATTTTTATGCAAGGTAAGCTTTTTATTACGCTCTGTATATTGTATCATTGTTACAGCCCTGATTCTAAAGACGTTGACTGAACTGCAAGCCAATCGCACCCAGCCCATAAAACAGTGATGATTGCTAACTAGTGACCTGTGGGACACAGCAGTCCCACTGAATATTAATGGATTAAAAAAATATGTACATATGGGTCGTTTGTGAATAGTCTGAAGATGCGGTGAAGGTGTTTGTTTGATGTAAATTGAGCAAAACATGTGGGAAGAGATGGGTGTTATTAGTTTTCCACTTTTTGAGAAAAACAGTGTGATGAGTTTCCTAATTTCTACCAGCTCTGTGTAAATGTTTCTGCACATGGGGGCTACCTTTTTAACTTTAGACAGCTGCTGTAGCGCAACCAATAGAACTAAGAGCTCACAGTGCCAGTTGAGGAAGTTTGGCATACCTATGATCAAACTTTTTGTTAATTGTCATGCATGGGAAAGGCAGATTACCGCATAGGAAGAAGGAGAAGATCAAGATACATAGCATCAGGAGTGTACAATGTATGCATGTGTAGCTGTGTAATGGTTATTTGTTGAATGTTTTTGTCATCCTGCTCTGGTGACTGTGCGCTCAGTCATCTCATGACTGTAACTAAGGTATCTTACAGTATGAGGAACCTTCATTTAAGTTTTCTACTTCTGTGCCAGCAGCAGGTCAATTACACAGTGAGCAAACTATTTCCTGTTGCTTCCAGGTCCCTATTCATTGAATGGCTACCGCGTGCGTGTGTACAGACAAGACTCGGCCACCCAGTGGTTCACTGGCATCATCACACACCACGACCTCTTCAGTCGAAACATGGTCGTTATGAATGACCAGGTACACCCACATACATGCACTGTTCTTTAAAATGTATGTGTACAGTTTATATGTGTGCATAAGTTGTCTAATGTATAAAAGAGAATGGCAAGAGGGATATAAATAGAGAAATTAGTGGCTGCATGGTACCCGAAGGAGTTACACTGATATGCTTTTGACATAATTTAGTTTTAGTCACAGCTCAGTCATTTGAATTTTGTTTCTAGTTTTATTCAACAAAAATGTAAAACACTGCACTAACAGTGAATCCAGTTGTCATTCCCCAGTTCTGGTTGTTTGAAGAGAGTCGCATTATTGCAGCTACCTGTGCTCTTCACTGCAGTGCAGCAGGATCATTCAGTAGCTATTTTCAGGCCCACATTGTTGTTTAACTTAAAATGAGCAGCTCAAACAGAAATTGGAAAATATTCCTTCAGCAAAAGTTTGTGGACAGCATAAAGTGAATCTGCTTTGTGTTCAGGTGCTAGAGCCTCAGAACGTAGATCCATCTATGATCCAGATGACCTTTCTGGATGACGTGGTCCACTCCCTGCTGAAAGGAGAAAATATCGGCATCACTTCCAGACGAAGGTCACGATCCAGCCAGAACAACAACACTGCCCACGTGAGTACATACAGACACAGAAGATACATAACAGCACATGTGCACAACTGTTAAGAGCTTTCTAACAGTGGTGTTGAAAAGGATGAACACATTTAAAAATATACTAACATATTTAATTGTAGCTTCATGTACAGTAAACAGAAGGAGCTTGGATAATAAAATAAGTTTGTGGGTGGAAGTAAATTGAAGAATGCCAACGCTGCTCTTGTTAAGCAAAATTAAAATTAAGCATCAGATGAAACAGAATACAATTTGCCATCAACAATTCCTCCAGGTGATGTCATTTTGTCACCACAGCACCATCCATGCTCCGTGAAAAAAACAAACAAACAGAAACTGCCTATATATATGTACCAAAATTGAAAAATGTGAACATAACGGAGGCAGACAACGAAACAGTGGACCTTTCAAAGTGTCATATCAGCCAGATGAGATGAATGCATTACTGACAGTGTCAATTACAAATAGGTGAATGAAGGTAAATGATGACTAGTAGCCCACACTTTTCTCCATCAAAGTGCAAAGAGTTATTGCCTGGGTGATGGCGTCTTCACACGACCAAAGAAAAGGAAACAATGGCAACATAGACATATTAAGAGCTGGAGCAAAACACTCCACGTTTCACATTTTTCACATGCTGTTCTAGATTTCAAATAAATAGCGCATTTAGGCCTGCAACTTCTAATCATTTTCGCTATTGATACATCTGCAGATTAATTTCTCTATTCATTGATTGGTCTGTAAAATGTCAGTACAGTAAATGTCAAACCACTTACATTGCTCTAACGCAGCCAATAGTTGGCCATTGTTGTTGTATTTTGGTTGATGTGCATACACTACGGCTCGTTTTGATTTGCCAACCATTCATTTGACCTCAGTATTGTCTGCATTGTGTCTGTTTATCTGTTTGTTTCAGAGACATTGGTCAACACAGCCACCTAAACTATCCTCAAATCTTTTATTATACAAGTTCCAAACAGGGAAAAACCCACGGTATCGCAGATCTTTTTTTTTTTTTTTTTTTTTTTTAAATTGGGCAGTAAACTGTGGTTATCTGAATTCTTTCTCAGAACTGTTTTGACCCATGTCTGCTGTCTCATTTTCTGCCTCCTCTCTGTTGAGATAGCTTAAAAACAAAAGAAGTTCTTGTTTGTGGGGAAGCTTTACATTAAAACTCAACACACAGACATAAAGTACACTGTTGCACTGGTTACCTGTCAGCTCCTTTCATGTGATAGCAATGTCAAATACTGCTTAAGCCATGAGGCACATATGGAAAGAGCTCACTGGTGAACCAGTCTGTTGAGCAATCAGCCAGTCATTTCTGGTCCCGCAGTCCTTAACAAAATCTCTCCTTGTCCCACATTTTCTTTATATTCATTTCATTTTGTTATTTTTCTCTTGATTTTTTTTCTTGGTGTTGACACATTAAAGATGGCGGGAGGGAGACCCGGCGGGACCACTGGCAACACTCAGGTACACCCCCTACCCCCCCCACCCCCCACCTCCACCACAACCACAACCACAACCCTCAAACCCCCCAGCCCCACACTTTCCACAATAAATTGCAAATGAGGAAAACACAAAGTCTATTTAAGCATAGGGTCACAGCTGATAGACATGATCTGTGCTTGACTGAAAGGAAGGCCACCTGATTTTCCTTACAATTCACCAAAAGCAGCTCCGAGTTTTTGAGACATAACTGCAAAGTGCATTGGTTCAAAACATCATGACTGAGCTGCAAGAAGATTTTAGAGTTATGCGCCGTAACAAAATTGGAGAGTGTATTTTTAAACTCATGGAAAGAAACTTTCCATATATATATATATGTGTGTGTGTGTGTGTGTGTGTGTGTGTGTGTATATATATATGTATATATATATATATGTGTGTGTGTGTGTGTGTGTGTGTGTGTGTGTATACACACACACACACACACACACACACACACACACACACACACTTTATTTACACATATTTACACTTTGACATGGACTGTGTCTCTCAAAATTTGTTTCCCAAATGCATGCACCAATTAGTGGAGATGAGTCTTCCTTGAGCATTTTGAAACCAGTCAACATAAAATATTTAGGAAAACTGGAGATGAAATGTCAAAGTGAAATATACATTTAAAAGAATAACTTCACCCAGGCCAAAGATTCTGTCTGCACTGCCATCTAGTGGTTGTTGCCACACACTGTGTGGTACAGCCTTTCCCTCTGTACAAAATGCCACATCACAGTTTGTAGTGGTCACACGTGCTCAGACCACACCAGACCAGTCTGAGCTGTGATGGTGGGTGTTGACAGCAGTGAATCAGCCCATAGAGATCAGTGCACCAGTGGTTTTGTATAGAGTGGAGTTGTTCTTTAACTCGCAGCTGTGACAATCCAATTTGTAATTCTGAGAAACAGTGACGTCTCTGCTGTTTGATTGTTGGTGTTTATTGAAGTTTCGGTTTATTTTTGTGGGTGGAGCGAACACCCCATAGCCCTATCTGTCTGCTTCAACAGACTAGTGAAAGATCAAACTCCTTGCTAAAGGTTGAGATTACAATGACAGAGGGGGCTGCTCTGCCTGTCACAAATGACCAGGATTAGACTGGGCTGAGAAATGAATCTCATTGTACCAGGCTCTCTGGAACTGGCCAGGATATTTAACAGTCCTGCCCAGGTGCTCACAAAGCAGTATTTACCCCACTGCTATTCCCACCTGGACATTAACTGAAATCACAGTCCATTTTCTCTTTGAAAAGGATGTTAGGATGTTGTGTAAAACATAAATGAAACAGATAGTGATAATATGCTCGTCCTTCAATTGAAAACCATACAGAGACAATATATTTAATGTTTTACCTCATCAGCTTCATTGATTTTTGGAGATATCTGTTTATTCTGAATTTGATGCAGCAACATTTTTCAAACAAGTTGGGACAGGAGCAGCAAAAGTCTGGGAATGTTGTTCACTTCTCAGCTGGAGAGATCATGGCTTCTTCCAGAGCTGTTCTTTCAACCTCTCCCTTTACCTCACTCATCTCCAACCTACACTTCAGACAATGCATATGGAGCATATTTGCATGGAAGTTGCTGTTTCTTGAAAATACAGATTGGACCTCAAAGCAAAGTTAGCCCCCTCCAACTCATCTCATGGTCTTTCGTTTAACATACGTTTCTGTTAAGTCAAGCTTCAGAAGTCCTATTTCTTTACTATATGGGCTTAGAGAGTAAACATCTCACAGCCATTGGAAAATGTCAGTACAAAACAGCAGAAACCTAGACAAATGGGATACCATGGTTAGATCCTTGGTTGTAAAACATGTAGGTCCAGCTCCATGGATACAACATAGCTCTGTGGTTAAGGGTGTGATTTCCACTGGTGTCACCCCTACTAATAATGTATACATTTTTGTTACTCAGAGACGTTTTGTTGAAATAAAGGAAACAAAATATCCATTCAAACTAAAATCTTGAAGCCTGATAGTCAAGATAAATGTGCTGGTCTAGATAAATATACAGTATTGCACCTATATGCTCTCTGCAGTACAGCTCAAAAGCAACAATGCGTGGACTCTGGGAATATGTTCACATACAGTGTAACAGGCCGTAGGATTTCTTGGACTGAACAGATGAAATGGAACAGAAGTGTCTCATTGCTCTCTCGCAGCCACACAGTGCATTGTAGTGTTAAGGCAGTTGTGCATCTTTTGTTGTATTGTCTCTGTACAACTGCACATTGGATTGGCAATGAAACAGAACTGGTTTGAGGTCAGTTGACTGACTTGGACAATCAATAACATCCCACTGTTTGGCCATTAAAAAGAATCCTTGCTTTATTTTTAGCCTAAAATTGGGTGACTGCATGAAATTGGCTCACCTTCAAACAACCTGAAGATTCCCCTTTCAAATCCAATTTGCAAAAGTCGAGACAAAACATATAAAGTTGAAAAACTGCCAGACTGTGCTGTAGATATCCAGTTGAGGTTTGTATATTATTTGTCTGTTAGTCGTTTTGTGGATGTGATAGTGTTTCTGTAGTACAATGTTCAAATAGACAAACAGGACACCATCAACACTTTGCTAATTTATCTGACCCAGTCTCTCAGTGTCTGCCTTCTACCTTTTTTGTGAAGAAGAATTAAGTTTTACAATTTTTAGGAGTAGTAGAATGCTGAGAGAGTGAAGGCCATTGCAGTACAGCTTTCCAAAGCACTTATTCTGTGGCTCAGATGGAGGTACAGTTGCTGGAAGACTGATGTCATATCTTGCTACACTGTAAATCAGCAGGTAGTATTGCACTACTTTGCACTGAAATGTATCTAATATTTTGTCCATTCCCATTTATGTACAGCAGGGGGATTGAATACTAATATATCATAATATACCCTTCGGTGTATTATTGGTTTATAGCACCTAGTGCAAGCTGATGCAGTCCTGGATGACAACCCTGCAATAAATCGCTGCTTCATGAAGGTTTTAAAGTTAATGTTGAGGCTGTTTCTCAGAGGTGTTCATTCAACTTTGTTATCTTTTTCGTATTGTTATTGAATTGTGTTATACTGAAATATGAAGTGTTCATATTTAGTCTACTTGAAGTGATGTTGAAGTGATTTAAGAATGTTAGAAATACTTCTCCCCAAATGATTTCAGAGCTTATAGCATGTTAATTATTACTGATGACTGAAGTAGCTGTGTTTCATGTGAGCTGTTATCAAATATGAAAATATCCTCTATCACGGACACATTTGTTCCAAATTGTTATGAAAAATGTTAAGTGTGTTTCTAACAATAAATGTCACTGAGGTTCGTGGACATCAGCAATTGAAAGGCAGAAGGGCAGGGGATACAGTAATAAATGAGAAGGTGCCACTATTCTATTCAAACTCTGAGCCCTAAGGCTTCAGAAGATTTTGTTAAAAAGGATGAATTTCATAATTTAGACAGTAATGGTTTAAAAATCAGCTTTTGGATTGGAGTTTGACTGGAGTTATGTTCATAAGAAGCATGCAGCAGAATGTGGTTTGTAGTGATATTGGTCTCATTCACATATTAAGACACGGATGGGGCTGTGTTGTGTGGAGCAAGCCTGAAGTCCTGTTGATACAGATGAGAGGTGGACACGTCAGTAACCACATATTATGTTTAGGATTTAGTTTGTATTTGCTTTTCTTTTCCATTACCTCAGCGGTGTGCAATGATTGTGTTCCATGTTGGTAGATCTAGCAGTCGTCAGAGTTTCCTGAGGTTGTGTGAGGATATGCTGCTATTTTTAGGCATGTAAACAACTGAGGAGGTTTCCTATAGGCAACATACACATTTAACTCCCTTATTTTACTATTGTGTCCACAGCACCTGCTTCTTTAGAGCTAAGATGAGTCAAATTGTTAGTGGGTGGACACGGAACCTCTTTACTAACAGGTTGATGAAAAACAGTGAACTACCCACTTATTTGTTTCATGTGCATTGTGTCTGCCCTTCAGTATGGCACTCAACACTAGATGGTGACATCAGTGTAGGACCTCCATGAAAACCTCTCTTTTTACTGCAGAGCTGTTGGATTAGACTGCATTAGTTTTAACTAGATAGATTAAATATACTGACAACACTTCATAGTTTAAATCCAAAAAAATACCAAGAAAATTGTATTGCTTTAAACTGCACTTAATACATGATAACTGGGTGTGTACATTCATAGTGCTTGAGCTAATGTATGACTGTGTTTATTCTTACAGAGTCATTACACGCGAGCCCAAGCCAACAGCCCCCGCCCCATCATGACCTCATCAGGCCCCAACCCAAAAGGTTCCCAGGGGACGATGGCCTCCCAGCAGCAGAGCCAGTCACAGCAAAGCCAGCAACCCACCAGCCAATCACACAGCTCGCCTGGCGGAAGTGGGCGGGAGCAGAGGGAGCAGCGCAACTCTCGCTCTTCCAGGAGGAAAGGATCAGATAGCAGTGTTCCAGAGGAGGACAAAGACAGGAGAGAAGAGACAATAGGGAGAGGTGAGAAAAGTCAGCCATCAAACACTCAAATTTGACATCAAAAGATTCTATATATACACATTCAAGGCAGCCCTGTGGTTTTAATGATTTTTCCATGGCAGTGATTGGAATGATTCCTTTTTGTCTCAGATGGCCAGTAACTGACACTTAAGCTGGGAAACACGATGGGACTGCAACATTTAGCCTTGCCTAGTCCAACATCACGTTTGATTACAAAAGCATAGAAAATTAATCTTTTACAAGTACGTTAGCTAGGTTGCTCTGGGGAAAATGTGGCAAAGTGGTATAATATTAGGCTTTCCTTTCACTATTTGAGTTGCCCACATGAGTACTGTTTGGCAATGTCTGGAGTCACTTCTGTCACTGACTCATTTCATCACAGAAGGTGAAGGGGATGTTCTGTTTGGCCACTAAATTATCCATCTTGGTCTCAACATACAAATGCATCAGGCCTCTTTTTACCAAGCAGATCTGCAATGCTTTGCTGGCCCTGTTCACTGCTGTGGCCTTCTTGTGTTTGTCAGCCTCTCAATGATGATTCACAACTTCTCTGCTTGATGGAAAAATCAATGGGCAGATTTTACAAAATGCATGCCCCTTTCCTTTAAAATCTTCTATAAGAAACAGGAATTATTCTTACCAGGCTGTCTGAAATTTGCTAGAGTATTTCTTGCTCTTACTCTTTTCTTTCTTCGTCCCTCATTTACTTAAGAGGCTGAGACGCGTGCAGCCCTTCGGCATCAATGCATGCCAGGAAACCACGTTTGGTGCATTCTGTATTGCTGTCCAGGTGGAAACAGTTGATTTTTAGAGTTGTAGGGCCCATAGATGCTGCACAGTGCCAGAAACGCGTTGTGATTATGAAAAGGAACAGAATGTGTGAGAATTTGTCGTAAATCGAGAGGAATATCTGAAAATTTTGACCCTGAGAGGAAACTGGGAGAGGGAAATGAAAAATGGGAGTCTCCTGGGAAAATTGGGAGGGTTGGCAAGTGAAAATGATACTTTGATATTGTTGCACCAATTAGTACCCACTAGTGAAGTGGCTGTCAGATTTCCTGACGCCAGCTCGTCCATGTTCGTGTTCTGCAGCACCCCCTGGTGATCAGATGGCCTATCAGCGATCTTGAGTAATCACAATTGGATGATGTGAAAAGAGAAACAACTGCCCTTGAACAAACAACCCTTGAAGATAATCAAACCTGTGTATGAGTATCTAAAAATGACTTATGTGTTTTTTAATTTTGTCCAGAAACTAAGTCAAAGGCCAAGCAGGTGGTGAACAAACGCAGGAAGGGCGAGGAAGATGAGAAGAAGGCAGGTCTTAAAAGGCTGAAGACTGACATGACGTCTGATCTGTCAGAGAGCAGTGACTCAGAAAATCCACACAAGAGGACCGGCCACTCCTCATGCTCCTCTTCCTCCTCCTCATCTTCGTCATCCTCCTCCTCCTCCTCTTCTTCCTCCTCCTCAGAGCCCAACTCTGAGAATGAGCTCAAGACTCGTAACAGTGATGTGAAGCTGAGTGGAGTTTCAAAAAAGGAGGAAGACGAGAAGCCACTGCAGGGCACAAAAATGAATGACTCCTCACCTCTCATTGGTCGCCTGTCCCCGTGGGTGGAGCTTCAAGCAGCAGAGGACAACAAGAAGGGTGTAGTTAAGGAAACGGGCAAAATCATAACAAAGGAGGAGGAGGAATTGGTTGCAGTAACACAGATAACCCAGTCTCCACGGCAACAGACACCTCTGATGCCTGATACCATCCAGGGAAGCATTATTGAGAGCAGCAAGAACACTGTGAAAGGTACAGTCCACTGACGCATGGCAACTGCCATATATATATATGATAATTATCAGTAAGTTCAGTATCCTTATAGAATAATGTTTTTTTTTGTTAGCGTCATCTCGATCCCAGACGCCGTCATTGTCCCACCTCCATGGCAGTAGTGTGATCGACATTACAGATGACGCCCAGGCGACGGTGCACCAGGAGAGCTCAGAGGCAGTGTCAGCGCTCCTCGCCTCCCAGAAGGCCGAATCCACATCCCTCTCACCTTACCTCCCCCTCAACCCCTCTCCTGTCTCCTCGCCTCCTGTCCCACCGTCTCCCTCTCCATCGGAAGGAGGACGCAGGACTGATATTGAACCTCCCATGCAGCAGCAGCAGCAGCAGCAGCAGCAGCAGCAGCAGCAGCAGCAGCAGCAGCAGCAGGGCATTATGGGAGGTGGTATGACAGCAGCCAGGAGCTTAGGCTGCAAGATGGAGTTTGCTCCCTCTGAGGTCATCAGGTGAGAATAGAAGGCTTCACATTTTGTATTAGTGTATTCATTTAAGTCAGGTTCACTTTGCATGAAATATTGTATCATTTGGTCTGTTCATAAGTAAAATCCATTTTCTTTTTTTTCCAGGCCTGTCACATCAATGGCTGAAAATATGGTGCTGGTGGAGAAGGAGAAAACCGTCCTTCCTCATCATCTTCATCATCATCAACAGCAACAGCAACAGCAACAGCAACAGCAGCAGCAGCATCAGCATCAGCATCAGCAGCAGCAGCACACACAACAGCAGCACTACACATCTATCCACCCCAGCATTAAGAGCCCGTCTCTGCCTGAGGACACAAGAAAACACCCACAGCAGCAACCGCTTCCCCACAAGATGAACACAGTCCTCCCCCCTGACCTAGCAAAATCCAAAATGAGCCCCAACCCGGCACAGCTCGACTCCCTGAAACAGAAACTACAGCACCACAACAACTCTCAACACCATCCCTACCCCAACACAAACCCAGCTGATCTTCTCAAGCCTAAGCCCCACCCAGGTCTACTGGACATCTCCAAACCCAAACCCAACACCTCCCCAGAGGTGTCTAAACATAAAATACCCAGGTACTCTGATACCTCCCCTCCTCCGACAGGCCGTTTGTCCGCTAAAATAGAAATATCAGAACCTCCACGGTCTGGTTTCAAGCCAGTGCCAGCGCGGTCGGAGTCGGCTGGAGTCAGTACGAGCAGCAGCAGCAGCACCAAGAGCCCTCTGATCATTGATAAGAATGAGACCTTCACTGTTTACAGGGACCCAGCATTGGTCCGCTCAGACGCAGAGAACTCTGCCTCTGCCACTGTGTCCTCCAACCACGTGGCAGCCTATCTCCATCCCCACCTGCACACCCTCCACTCCCCCTCTCCTCACTCCCCCTGTCTCACCCCTGCATCCCACCCCCATGCTGCCTCCCACCTACTCGCCCCTCCTCACACCTCTGCCCTACCTCACCCTCACCTTTTACCCCCTGGGGTGCTCCCAGCCATGCCTCCTCCTGCAGCATCTCTTCTTGGAGGCCACCCTCGGCTTGACTCTCCTGGTGGGTTGGGCCACCTTGCCCTGCCCCACCCAGCAGCTACACACCAGCAGCAGTTCCTACAGGTCTGACTTCACATACATACACACCATTTAAAACAGCACAAAGCAAAGACAGTTGATGTTGTAAAATCTAGCTGGGGGTTGAAGTGTGGGGGGCAGATGGGATGGGACGAGCATAATGTTGCATCCTCTCCCAGTTTATCCAATGAGGATATGACAGTTTGAAGCTGAATATCATTTACACTGTGAAAATCAACTTAAAATACATCTTTGTTTTCAGGGTCAGGGCCCCCCTCCGCCCTCTCTACTAGCCCAGGCTCACAGCGGGGCAGCGGGGCTGGGCTTATACCCCATCCTCTGGCAGTACCCCAATGGAACGCCAGCCTCCTACCCCCCAGGACTCAACCTGCCTCCTACAGCTAAGTGGGTCCATCCTGAAAATCCTGTCACTGAGGCCTCTCTCAGAAGGGTAGGTGTTTACATATCGGCCTGTATTTGTGTGTCTTTGGAGGAACTGTGTATGCACGTGTGACTCTCTTTGAGGCACAGTTTTATTTGAGGAGGGTTTGGAGTTGGGATATTGTTTCATTTTTTTGACTGGGATAGTGTTATTTGTGCAGAAATTGATAAAGTCTGTAATAGCAATGACCATATTATTCAAGTCTTCATCAAAGATGTCCCAGTTAGTGCATGCCCGGGAGCTATGGAGTTGTTTGACGGCGTCCTCCAACCATTGTGCTGTAGGATTGTGGCTTGTGACATTTAAGTCCCTGTGTCAATTAATTAATAAAGTTTAAAAAAGACAAAGTCTGGGCAGTGGGTGTTAACAGACAAGAAACACGTCAATAATGTTACCATTGCATTAGTTGGAATGTCCACATACTTATATGTGGACCTATGTGTATAATCCCCCAAGACAAACACCGGAGGTCTAAAGGACCTAACAATAGTGTTAGCATCCATGCATACCATTTCCAGGACAGATGTGCATACCTTGTCTTGTATTATTAGGGACGGCCCAGATTTCCCATCATGCACTAGGTATGCTGGATGGCGTAGTGTTTTAAATTTGCTGTTTTATGTTCCAAAATGCAAATGTTCCTTTTTGTTAATGTTTTCAATGTGTCTGTTCAGAACATGGGCTTCTACACTGTGTACTTTGTCCGCATTTACCAATACAAACAAAAGCTGTCTTTTTTTAGCTGTGAATCAGAACACTTGATGATGACATTACGCTGGATGGTCTACTAATGCTGAATAAACAACTGAAGCTGTGGAATATTTAAAGAAAACACAAAGAGTTTAAGTTTGTTTAAGCATAAAGGAATTTGACTGGTTTTTAGTGGCTTTCAGTGTACTTCCACACAGTTCCAAGAGCAATGTTCATGAAGACACATAGACATACAGCTAAACAACATAAATTAACATAAACATATAACTGCTATTTACATGTAAGTAGGTGAAAAAATAGATCATATATAGATTCATAAATATATTTATAACAAAAATTCCCAGATTTTTATTGAAATTGCTTATATGAATTTCAGGCTTCAAGCTGTGAACCTGAAAATGTGCTGTTTTCCATTTAAGTTGGGGGTTGTTCCATTACTCCCTGTCTACGGAGGACATCCAGGATTTGTCCTTATATGAAATCATCACTATGGTCCTGTGTGTGTCACCTCAAAGAGAGGTTCAAATGCACTCATCTAATCTGGGCTGTACACTCACTAGGTCTGACCTGTTATTGATTGGGAAGTGGAGTCACACTGTATTTGTAATGTATGAAGGCCATGAAAGGGATAATAGACAAAAAGCTGTGTGTTTATTAGAAAATAAGCCTTCATGTAGTGTTATTTTACATGTGTGTAGAGGTTGAGGTTGATTATCCCTCTTATACCATTTATACCACTTCTCATACCAGTTAGTGTCCAGATGAAAGACAGATTCATGAAATGAGCATGTACATGTAATTTATGGGACACACTTTAGCTTGACCAGGTGTTGCATTTTCATTTTTTGTACTGTGACATGTATGACCACCTTATCTGTGTTTGAGTTATCATTTTATTAATGTTGTTTCTCTGTCTGTGTTGTGTTTGCAGAACACAGCCAGTCCGTGGCTGCACCAGGCTGCTGGTAGTGCTGGTGACGGTCTGGGTTTGCTGAGCCATGTTCCTGTTCGGCCAGCCAGTGCCGATGCCCACCGCCCCCCTGTCAAAATCAACACACACACAAGCCCTCCCCTTTCAAAGGCCAGCGTGGACATTCATAAAGAGTGAGTAGAAAGACCAGCGACATGAAAACATTTCTTAGATGTTGGACTGGCTTCAACTAATAATCTACCATCACAGTCTAACACCATCCAAACCTGAATAATTGGCCAATTCCTTTAAATGTATGTTTTACTATTCAAAATATAAAGTATTCAAAATGCATTACTAGGATCAAGATTAGAGCTTCATTAAAGATTCCCTGCAGATAGCACTGTGCTTTGACTAATGAAGAGTTTCTTCCTCATTAAAACATCCTGAATCAATGATTATACAAATATGTGTAGTTTCAAAACTACCACACAGCAGATGTCTCTTACTTTACTGAGGCCTTCCTTGGTGTCAGTGCATTGGAGGCTTCATTTTTCAACATCAACTTGTGTACATTGAATATTGGACCAGGATTGGCTTCCAAGGCCTGTTTAACAACAATTTTCCTAATTATTTCCCACATTCATGACATTAGTTGATGTTCTGCCCAGTTGCATTCAAGCTAGTCAGTGAAGCTTTCCACTTTGGTCTCATAACTATCCTGGAGTCAGTGGGAACACAAAGGTGTTCCTTTTAAATACATTCAAAATAATGTGAGGAAAAGTGTAAGTTGGGGAATTAAAAGGAAAATAAAGATAGAAATAATAAGCGAATAAAATAATAAAACAACTGAAGAGATTAGATGAAGTAAAACCAGACATAAAAAAGCCAGATTAAAAAGGGAGGTCTTAAATTTGCTTTTAAAAATCGCAACACTCTCAGCAACTCTCAGGCGTTCATGAAGGCTGTTCCAGAGACGAGGACCATAGAAACAAACGGATGCCTCATCATGGGTGTTTGTTTGGACTTTTGGTATAATTAAAAGGCCACTACCAGAAGACCGGAGGGTTCTAGTAAATTCATAGGATAAAAGCAGTAGGACCAAGACCGTTAAAAGCTTTATAAACCAATGAAAGTATCTTAAAATCAGTCCTGAAGTGAACAGGTAGTCATTGCAGAGGCTTTAAAAATTGTGAGCTCCCTTTCTGGTCTTCATCAGCAGATGTACAGCTGACTTCTGAATTAATTGTAATTGAGCTATATTGTCATCAGAGAGACCAGAAAGCAGAGCATTACAGTAATCAGTTCTGCAGGTAATAAAAGCATGCATTAGTGTCTCTGTATTGGCTTGAGAGAGAAACAGTTGCACTCTGACGCTGTTTTTCTAATGATAAAATGCAGTCTTTGTGATGTTTCAAATATGAGATTCAAAACTGAAATCAAAGATGACTCCCAAGTTCTCTCCCTGTTGACGGAGGTTTAGTGCCAGTGCATACAGTTTGTCATTGTGTTTCTCTCTCAGCAATGTCAAGTTGTGTGCCATCAGCGTATCTATGGAAATTGATGCGGTGCTTCCTTCTGATGTTTCCAAGTGGCAGCATATGAAGATTAAAGAAGAGTAGGACCTAAAATTGAACCTTGAGGAGCCACACACATCATTTTATAGCTTTTCAATGAACATTCATCAGCTTTTACAAGAAATTCTCTATCACTAAGAATTAAACCAGTTAGAACAGTAAGAGAGATGCCAATCAAACTGTGAAGTTACCAACCAGCACTGCAGAAAAAATGGAGCACAACCCAATTCATAAAACAAGCAAAGTAATATTGTGTGTGTGAGTGAGTGCATGCAAAAGACTCGTCCCACAGTCGGTAAAGAGTCTGTTTTGTTTTCCCCACAGTTCCAAAACAGTTCAGTCTAGTCCAATTACAACCACAAAAAGAAAGACATCTCAAAAGTCTGCTCCAGGTTGAACTGCGGGTCCCCACAAAACCAAATCAAATCAGGAAATCGGGACTGAAATAGCAGCGTTTATATTCGCAGTTCAGTAACAGTGATTATTTACAATTCATACACTGTATACACCCATGTCCTCACAGCACTGTTGATCTGTCTGTCAGTCAGTATTCAGTCAGGTTTACAGCATCAGCGTAGCTCTGCAAAGACCAGCAGTGAAACTCTAATTGGAAAATACACAAATCCAACTGATTATTCCACCTCCTGACGCAGACTCCAGAGATACAGCTTATGTTTTACCATGAGTTAGCAGCTGATAAACTACGCTGTGTCATCTTTGAAGTTTTGTTATATATTTTTTTCTTTGGATGTGCAACTAGGTGGGCACGGAGAGGAAAAAAAATACTGGGAGAATCACAGATCCTGCTTTTTATTTTGATTACTGAATTTGACAGCTCATTTCAATTGATTTTTGATTCAGAATTGAAAACATGACACCCCACTTAACAAAATGATACCTATAAATCTACACTGATGTGATCGTCTGTAACCAAAGCAGCCATCTGATTGGCTGCAGATAATTCCCTGTTAAAAAAAAAAAGCATTTCTGATTTTGATGAAAATTGCAAATACCTTGAAATACATCATATTATATTTGTGGTTTTCTGTTACATTTATTTACCTTGACAAAGAGCAAGAGTAGTATATGTGCTTTAGATTATTACAGTATGCTGCCTAATTTACTACTAGTACTCGCTATGAAAACCATGCTCAGATAGTGCTGCAGGGATCCTTCTGGTCCTAGTTCTGCAATTCTTTTGAGAGACAGAATTAGTTTTTTTGGAGATATTAATTGATTTTCAGCTTATTTCAAACATTTATAAATAAAATGTTTTGAACATAACAGGAAAGACATGAAAGGACAACATAAACAAATCAGAGATGGGTAACTTTATAGAACAAACAATTAGCTGCCATTTCCAAGTTAGTTTGTTGAAGCATATGGTGAAATGTAATGACTTTATGTTTGACTTGTCTGTGTGCAGAGATGTGGATAAGAAAGGCTTTGTGGACCCAATTAGGACGTTGACGTTGGCCCAGCTGAAACAGGAGCAGACAGACAGGAGTCGAACCCCTACTGGGAAAGACATCCACTTACACCGCCTCTACCTAGACCCTCACAGCAAGGCTCGTCTGGCAAATACACAGGTAAACTACTCCACTATTATTATTATTATTATTATTATTATTATTATTATTATTATTATTATTATTATCAGCATGAATGAAATCTCCATGTTAAATATGAGCAATGGCTCAATAATCAAAATCCTATTTTTAATAGATAAGCAAGAATAAATACTTGCTAAAAAAAAAAAAAGGATTCACAAAAGTTCCTAAAAATAAAAGTGTTACCTATTAGCGTACCCATCTGCAGGTGTGAAGTGGCTCATATATTGCCAAATGATCCATCTTCATACTTATTTCTTTTGAGAAACATTAGTAAGCCTTTTCAGTCATATCTGTTTTAGGAGACACTGATCTCTCACTTCACATCTGTACATTCAGTTCAGTTCAATTCAGTTTTATTTATACAGGGCCAAATCACAACTGATGTTGTCTCAGGACACCTATAGAGCAGGTCAGGACCATACCAACTAGGATTGGCACCACTAATTTGTTTAAATCCAGTGCTTTTGTCAGGCCCATTTATTGGTCTATTGGTCAGATTATCGAAAATGTAGTGCTCTAATCTCACTGAAAATGAGAAAATCAGACCTTGCATTTTCTTTACAGGATGTGGCTCAAGCAGTAGATCGAGCCAGTAAATATAAAGAGGAGAATCGGCAAATCCTGAAAGAGAGCATCGAGGTTGCTCCCTTCACAGCTAAGATCCAGCGCTCCAGTGACCCAGGGATGGACAGGGACAGAGAAAGATGCAGAGATCCAGCCTTCCCCGTCCGGATACCAGCTCTCGCCTCCCCAAGTCCCAAGGCCAGCCATGCCCATCCCCACGTCATCCAGTCAGAAAAGAGCAACTACTTCACCACGCTGTCCAACAGTGTAGTGAATGAGCCTCCAAGACTTTACCCCTCCAAGGAGCTCAGCTCTTACTACGACAAAGTGTCTGTAGGGGCTCCAGGAGTTGTTACCAGCGTTGGGGCTGCTGTGCCAAGCCAGGGAGCTCTGTCCCTGGGCAGCTACAGCTCCAAAGCCTCCCTCTCCAAGCCCCCTCCCCTCATTAAGCACCAGCCTGAGGGAGGAGAGGGTTTAGCAGGGAAAATCACTGAGCAGCTCAGCCAGCAGGTGACACTTGTCCAACAGCAACATCCGCACCACATGGACAGGATAGAACGCCGCAGCCCAGCCATTTCTCCTTCCTCTTCCTCTACATCTTCCTCCTTCTCCGCAGCCCCCAATCACCATCATCATCACCACCACCACCAACAGCAGCAACACCAGCTCAGGGCAATGCCATCTCTCCACCGAGCGCCTGTCTTCCATCCACCCACTCAGCATGCGCTGGAACGCAAAGAGGCTGCAGAGCGGGAGAAGGAAAGAGAACGAGAGAGGGAGAGAGCCGGTTATGGTGGACGCTTGTCTCCACCAACCCTCACACCCATCCAACCAGTTAGCTTAGCTGCAGCTGGTAACAAAACATTAGCAGAGCAGCAGAAGCCCCCCACGCTGCTGCCGGAACTCAGGGATGTCAAAGGTCATGGAAACACTGCCGTTGTCACCTCTGTGGCCTCAGCCATCAGTGGGGAGATTGTGACTTCATCTACAGACGGGTGGAGAGGTGGAGAGATGATTCAGGAAAGAGGAGGGTCCTTTTCCGGAGAGAAAGGAGTGTCAAGGGGTAAGCCCCAAGCCGCAATGGCATCAGTCATTGTGCGTCCATCGACATCTATTAAGTACGATAATCCTGTTGGTGCTAACAAATCTGGTGCTATGATCCATAAGGAGTTGACCCAGGAGACGTTGTATTCATCCAAGCTTCATGGGGAATGTCCTAGACTAGGGGAGAGTGTTAGAGAACCTGGAGCAGGCAGAATTATCCAACCCAATTCCAACCTGGATGACATGTGTGTCCGGTATAAAAAGACTTCTATGCGTGGCATGCAGGGAGCTTTGGGAGCCAGTACCATAAACTCAGTGTGCAGGACTGCCGTTTCAGCTGCATCAGCTTTTGGCCTACAGATTAAAAGTGGGGCATCCATCCCTGAGCTGGGCTGCTCAGTCTCAGCACGGGTAGAGATTTCAGCCCATAAAACTGGTATTGGTGGCTTGATGCTGAGCCACTCTGGACCAGGAGAGCAGCAGGAGAGTGTAGGCTCACGCACCACATCTCCAGGTGGGTCTCTACCTCCCTCTAGTCCCGCAGGGACACCCCAGCCCAGTCAAAGCCTGACTCCAACACCTAGCTCTGCTTCTAGCGCCAGTCAGTCTTACTCCTCCTCTTTTGTCCACCTTAAGAAGCACAAAGCTGCCTTGGCTGCAGCCCATTCCAGAGGAAGCTTCTACAGTGCTCCCACATCCATCACAACTGGAAACTCTTTTCTAACTGTGGATTCAATTGACAAAGCTCCCATTCACAATTCACCCCCTCCACCCTCCTCCAGCCAAGCCTCATCATCCTCGGTCGATAGCAGTAGCAGCAGCTCGGCAAGTGGGTCCACAACACCAGGCAAGTCCAGTCCCCTGCCTAACGGCCATACTTCTGGGTCGTCCTCGACTAGCAGCGGACAGCCCAGTAAC
Source organism: Chaetodon trifascialis (assembly GCF_039877785.1). Taxonomy (NCBI): domain Eukaryota; kingdom Metazoa; phylum Chordata; class Actinopteri; order Chaetodontiformes; family Chaetodontidae; genus Chaetodon; species Chaetodon trifascialis. The sequence continues at coordinate 19,620,499 of NC_092076.1, read as the reverse complement.
TACCACAAGCTGAAGAAAGCCTGGTTAACCCGTCACTCAGAGGAGGACAGGAACACAGTTGCTAGTACAAGCTCCACCAGTACTAAACCCAGCACCACCACCAGCACAAGTAACACCACAGCCATGTCAGAAATGATCAAACCCTGCACCGTCAATCTCAGTGCCTCCACCTCCAGTGAGGTGGAAATGAGCAAAGACTGCGGAAGCAAAGTGGAGAGAGAGAGGCAGCCGGAGGAGAAGGTGGGAGGAGCAGCAGCAGCAGGAGGAGGAGGGGAGGAGAGGAAATCAGTTACTTCATCAAGGCGCGGGAACAAACGACCATGTGAGTCCGGCTCAGAGAGCGGGGGAGATGATTCTGACACCAGTGAGAGCAAAATGGAGGGCCGCGCCAAGCGTCAGCCTAAACCAACCTATAAGAAGAAACAGAATGACATGGCCAAGAAAAAAGGAGACAATGAAAAGGAGGAAGATGACGTGAAGCCCAATGGCATCTTCAGATCAGCCCGAGAGAAGACTAAACTCAAGCTGGCCAGCAGCAGTAAGTCTTACTGTAGATATTTGCTTTAGTTTTGACAGTCTTTTCTGAATAGTTTACCTGGCAGCAAGATTGAACACATTAGTGGCAGTTCAAGGGTAAGGCAACATTCTATTCTTTTGTTATTGTTAAGAAAATTTCATTGAAAGACTCCAACAGTGTGTTAGCCATTCTCTTCCTACCCTGTCTGTGGCCCCAAGCCTACTGATTCTTTCTGAAGACAAAAATGTTTTAGAACACCTCACAAATATATTGTTTGATTTTGAGCAAAAGTTACTCAAACAGGAGGAAATAGTGCATTTGTTAGGGACTATTTTCAGCATCAGATTAATTAACATTTGGTGCTCCAGTGAGTATTTCTTGGAGTGTGTGTGTTGATGGTTATGAAGGAACTTGTCACCCAATGCAACAGTGCGTTTTTCATAGTTTTTGGACACCAGTGGATCTCTGCGATACAGAGGAATAAGATATATCAGGCTTTGGATACACACACAATACTTGTAAGAAGGATACATTTATTGATGGTTTGACTGCACATGATATTTGTTGACAACTAGAAAGAATCTTCAAAATCAACATTCAGTCTGATGCAGGGGTCAAATATGTGTCAGGTAACAAGCTCTGTATCTTTCATATCACCCTGATGGCTTCCATTTGAGGCATTGACTTAATATTTATTGTTTGTGAAACAAAGCAAAGAACCAGCTTATTTACTTAGACTTCCTGTTTAAAGGCCACCAAATTTGCTGCTGCTACTTGCCACAGTCACAGCTGCGCCATCAAATCATTGCAACAGAGCAGCAAAAGCCGTGAGGGAGTAGGATGAAAGTCAAACTGTTGGAGTGGAATGTTAAGCTATATTATGCAGGTTTCAGAAATCCTTTTCTACCTGTATATTCTACGAATGAAACACCAATTTATCAACTATTTACTACACCTACACAGCATGTGATGACATGTCAGTGTTTGCCCCTATAAGCTGCCTTGCTTAATTAAACATTTCTGGTTTTTAAGGAAACCAAAAAGTAGTTTGCTGGTGTATACTTTCTTCTGTCTCCATCCTTTTGCTGCTACAGTGGTGAGAAGAAAAAACTTTCCAGAATGATTATGTCAGGTGTGAAAAGAGTGGGCATGGAATTGTTACATAAACAGTATGGGCATGTTAAATGCAAAACTTAATTTGAGGCCAGAAATGTTCCATTTACCAAGTGTAACGAAAAGGCTCATCTTCTCTCATATGATGTGTTTTCAAGCCTTCGTTGTGATGTTTTAATGCCTTTTGACACCAAGGTTATGTGCAACTCTTCATTAATCTCATCGTAAAATGTAGGTACTGTTAATGACTCAATACTGGACACTCTTCTCAGATGGGATCCCTCGATCTGTCCTGAAGGACTGGAGGAAGGTGAAGAAGCTGAAGCAGACAGGGGAGTCTTTCTTGCAGGATGACTCGTGTTCAGAAATAGGACCCAACCTGCAGAAGTGTCGGGAGTGCAGGGTGATTCGCAGCAAGAAGGGTGAAGAGCCTGCACATTCCCCCGTCTTCTGTCGCTTCTACTATTTTAGACGGTAAAACTCTCATGATTTTATATTTATTTCCTTTCTCTTGTGTTTTTCAGGTATTTTCATGTTGTTTCATGTGGTTTCCTTTACTGTTATTATTGGACATTACTACAGCTGCACCCATACATCCTACGTATGCAATAAGCCCACAGTTCATGCTTTGCTCCCTTCTTGTCCTTCAAGGACTAACAATTGTTCCATGATGCATTGTCATACGTCTACCTTCACTGGAGTTTTTTGTAAAGAGAGCAAGCATTGCACCTCTTGTTTAAGAGCGTGCATGTTGAAACAATAACAGAGATGGAGGGAGGACAGGAGAGAAGGAAGGTCTGCTTTCATCAAACATCTGCCCTAGCTACAGCACATATATTACATTATTAATCATATGGCTTGTTCAGTGTGTACTGCCTCTCTCTCAGACACGTACATTTACTGTGAATGCACATTGAACATTCTCACACACACACGCATTGAGCTGGATAAGCAGCAGCTGCAGTCTGGGGTCGAACAGGGTAAATCTGCCAAAGAGGATTTTCTGCTCTATAATCTTTTCCTCACTGCAGAACTGCTGCTGCTGCAGTCTCTCCGTCTCCCTCTCCCCTTCTCTGCATCTTTACTTCTAATTCTTGCACTCTCTCACCCTATCTCCCCTCCTCTGTCTGAGCCAGTAGACTCAGATTTCATAAACAACCTGAGCTGACTGGGTTGTTTAAGGACATCATAGACAATGCTGGTTTTATAGAGAGGTGGCTCATGTAGAAAAGCATCCATTTATTCATATTTTGAGCCATTCTGTCACTGATTGCTAGTAAATAATTGCATCTACACTACCATTTGATTTTTGCATGTTATATACTGGTGATTACTAATTCACTTGCCATATAGAGCAGGTCTAGACCACATTAGAGACCCAAGATCCAAAAACATCCTATGTAAATCTCTCTATCTATCTACTGAGAGAAAGAGAGAGACATTTATACCAGCTCATCATTGGGGTGTTGTATTCATATAGTAGTGTTTGCAGATGCCATCTCCACTGCATCCTGTGAAAGTGCATCCGGAGTAAGGATTGTTGGGACTGTCATTTGCACTGACTTCCAGTGGCTGCAAGATTTTGAAATGTAAATTCAATATATTCAATATTCCTTTATTAGTCCCACGAGGGGAAATTCCAGTTTTTTATTTATTTTTATTTTTTTATTTTTGATTTTTTTTTGAAAGGGAAACCTTTCAATATGTGTGCTGTTGTGTCTGCCTTCACATATAATGTCCAGTGTCAGATTTGTCAGATTTCGCCTAATAATCTGTATCAGGCAACTTCAGAGTGGCGATGTGAGTAGATAACTCAGCAGTTACATTCAGGACTTTGTGAACTTTGAATATAGTTTTTTAAATCTCCCTTAAGAATAAGAATAAGTTAGTTTGCCTTTCTTTCTTATTTTGGTTGATATTAATAAGATGTGTGGCACTATAAGCTTTTCAAATTTAGCAGCCCTGTGACGGCTTCCCTCGAGAGATACTTATCATAATTTATCTGCTTTTGTTACCTTTACTGGACATATGTAAAGGTAAGAAAGACACCAGACCAGACAAGCTGGTTACACAGGAATTCTGGCATGCATTCGTATCACAGAAGTAGTTCAAGTTCCTGCAAGTAACCTAGTTTCTTGTGTGCATGTAAACATACTGCATATGTATGCAAGCTTCCTCTGTTGGTTGTGCTAGTAACCGGTTCCTTCCATTCAGGCTTTCTTACAGTAAAAATGGAGTCATCAGGATGGATGGCTTCTCCACTCCAGACCAGTTTGACGATGAAGCCCTGGCCTTGTGGGTCCCTGGGGTGATGGAGGAGAGCCACCTGGACCAATCCACAGCCAAGTACATCCTCAGCTTCATAGGAGACAAGTTCTGTCAGATGGTTGTGACTGAGAATACTGCAGCTACCTGGGTCAAGAAGGATGGTAAAGTGTCTTCAAAAATGATTGACGTTTTGATTAAATAAGCCTACCTATGTTTTTACATTGAAGAAATCTTGTGTGTGTTTCAGCCAAGCTGGCGTGGAAGCGAGCAGTGAGGGGGGTGCGGGAAATGTGTGACGCCTGCGAGGCAACACTCTTCAACATCCATTGGGTCTGTCAGAAATGTGGCTTTGTTGTCTGCTTGGATTGCTACAAGGCCAAGGAGAGAAGGAGTTCCAAAGGTCAGTTGTGTGTATGTGTTGACAGTTTGGAGCCAAATGAGAGATGAGACAAGCTGGAATTCTAGCATGCACTCATATCACAGAAGTAGCACAATTTCCTGGATAAACTTTCTCCAAGTAACCTAGTTTTTTGTGTTCATGTAAATATACTGCATATGTATGCCAGCTTCCTCTTTTAGTTAGATAAATCAGAATTTAGTGAAAGTCCAGCAACCATTAAGCTGATTCTGAGTAAAATGACGCATCAGTGTGGAAGTTGGCAGTATGGTTATTCCTTCACACAACATTCTGGAATCATTTGTACTAATACAAATACAGTGTCTGTGTGGTAATTGTTTCTTGTGTGTGTGTGTGTGTGTGTGTGTGTGTGTGTGTGTGTGTGTGTGTGTGTGTGTGTGTGTGTGTGTGTGTGTGTGTGTGTGTGTGTCAGTGTGTGTGCGCACACACGCACTTGTGGGTATTATTACAGCAGCTGACTTGTGTCTCTCTCTATCTCTGTGATCAGATAAAGAACTATACAGCTGGCTGAAGTGTGTGAAAGGCCAACCCCATGATCACAAACACCTGATGCCAACACAGATTATACCTGGCACAGGTACAGCACACACTACGGTGTACTCTTTCTCTTCCTGTTTACACCATGGATGAATTTCATGCCCCTCTTTATCTCTTACTGTAGCTGCCTTGTCTTGTCATGTCTTGAACATACATACAGTGGAGTGTATGGCTGATGTGGGTGAAATACTGATAGTGATATTAGTGAACTGGGGTCGTCAATGACCAAAAAACATCTTCTTAATTTTTCTTGTCTTTTATTTTGTGTCATCCCTACTGGCTTGGTGTTGTTCTTTTTTAATAAAGATTCAGTTTTTTTTTCTCCCGCAAACTTTTTCCTGAAACATTGAAATTCTGCTGCATCTCTTTGACGTTTCAGTGCTGACAGAATTGGTGACTTCCATGCACTCTCTAAGAGAAAAACACAGCATCAAATCCCACTGTCCCTGCACCAACAAACAGAACCTCCTAAACAAACTACCAGCCACGAACGGAGTCTCACAGGTATTATTCCAGTTCCTGAGCTGGGACACTGTGTCTCACAATTATTTATTATTGTTTGTACAGTTACCAAATGTGTTGTTTGGAGTTTCCTGTCAATGGTGCTATAGTTGTTGAAACTATATTAAGTCCTAAGTACTGTAAAAGGCAAGTTGACTCAGTTTAAAGGGGCATTTTTAAAGAAATTGCCAAAAGAAAAACATGAAAAACTGTTCTGATGTTATGTTAAAGATGTCATTGTATGTGTTGCATTGATATCTACTGAAGTTAGCATGCTAACCAGCTAGCCTTGGCTCATCCTGTCTTGTAATACCAATTGCCTGTTCTCTGTCTGACTTTACTGCCAGTTTGTATAATAAGATGACATTTTCAGTGTTCTGTTAACCTTTAGCCCTCATGCTTCTGTGACAGGTTCTGCAAAATGTCCTGAACCACAGTAACAAACTGTCTCTGGTGAAAGCTGAACGAGGCTCTCAGCAGAACTCTGACCAAGGAGGAACCAAGGCAGAGACGAATGGAGGAGGTGGTGGAGGAAGCAGTCCAGGCAGTGATGCAGGAAGTGCACCTGTCACCCCACCAGAGTCCCAGTCACCTCTGCATTTCCTGGCTGACCTGGCAGAGCAGAAATCTAGGGAGGAAAAGAAAGGTGACAGGAAGGGAGGGGGAGAGATTTGGATTGTGTTATTTTGTTAAATGGAATCATTACAGTTGTAATTATTGAATCAGTGCTTCTTTAGTGATTTCTTTCATATGATCATGTTCCCATTCGTATATTTCACTGACAGAAAGTATTTTGGTCATTAGTAACCTTTTTCCCCCTACCTTCTCTAACAGAAAACAAGGAGTCAGTGCTGCTGGGTAAATCGGTGAAGGAGGATAAAGAGGGGGACAGCCTGGAGGTCCTACAGCAGTGCAAAACCACCTCACTGGTGGCTAACAGTACGGAGCAGGGCTCCACCCTCAGAGATCTGCTCACCACCACAGCAGGGAAGCTGAAGCTGGGCTCTACAGATGCAGGAATTGCCTTTGCACCAGTCTACTCCACTGCTTCACAGGTACACAGATTGACACGTTTGTGATGTAAGGATTAAACATTATTGGTTTGGAAATTAATTGACTTGTCTCTTTTTCATTGGTTTTATTGCCTATGTAAAGCATAACCCCACCCTGAGTATGCTGTAAAGCATTGATTTGTGATATGTAAATATAAAGTATTATCACCTGTTGTACCATCTTGTCTTGAGAAATATTTTGAAATATTGAAATCTTATTTTTCCTCTTTCCTCCTCTCTTTATAAAGACTGGAAAAGGTGGGCGGACCATGCCCAATATCCTTGATGACATCATTGCTTCAGTAGTTGAGAATAAAATCCCAGCCAGCCGCCAAACCATCACCACCAAACTGTCAATCAAGCAAGAGTCTGGCACCCCTGGTGGCAACAACAACAACAACCCTGCCCCTGCTGTTACTGAGGATGCCAAACCAGACAGGAAGAAGTCAGCGCCTGTTATTACAGACGTGCCAGAAGAATCAACTAATCAGTATCCAGATATTTCTCACTGCTGGTTAAACAACAAACGGTTACTGTGGCTGAAAGATCACCGCAACCAGAACAACTGGAAGCTATTCCGAGAGTCCTGGAAAAAGGGACAGGTACACACCCGTCTCACTAACAGTAGCAACCAGTGGTGGCTGGTGAAAAAAATTCTTGGTGGGGCTGGTGTACCAACATATTTCCCTGCCTAAGCATTCACATCAACAGCTGGAAAATGACTACAGTTCCACAATAATAATTTAATTTCACAGTTTCACAGAAAAAGTAACAGTTTACATCTATAATAGACTTTATGCTATCAAATAGATAAAATATTGCGCTTTTTATCTACATTGTGCCTTCTTACAGCAATGCGCTGCCCATCATCTAGCTACATTGCTATGCTAATCTTTCCGAACACAGCTAGCTTTACGCAGTTTTCCATGTGAACTTTGGATCTCTCATGCTTCTTGATCCATTCGGAGAGGTGCTTTAAGTCCGTTAGTCCAGTCTTTGTCCAAGTCGAATCACATTTGTCACTTCTGAAGAGGATACAGGGGAAACAGAAGTGCATAGGCTGCACCACAACCTGCCAGCCACGTCTTACGGTTGAACCAGCTCCGACAAAAACTCCGTTTGTACAGTTTATCTTTCTCCTTGGTTTGCTGGGAAATGTCGATTTCAGGCTTGTCCCAGCTCCTTAACAAGAAGTTTTTCCTCTGCCGTCCGTCTCACAAAAGGGTACATTAATAATGATTACACCGAATTTGGTGGAAGCTGCTCTTGAACTCCAGTTGTTACTGCCATCGCCAACATCTCTCTTCCTTGTTGCCGTATTTTTTTTCCCCCATAGGACAGAGTCTGGGAGTCGCGCTACGGAAAAAAACCTATCGCTGGCTCCTCACGTGGCTCTAGCAATCCTAATCCTTCACATATTTTACATAGCAGCTGGGGCTACATTTCCAGCGCCCCACAGGCGTTAAATTTGGCGATGTTGATAGGCCATTTATTCATCATTTTTCCCTAGCAACCCTAACCGGATTGGCTATTTAGCTGCAAGTCAGGGGTGCTTTGCCGAGCGCCCCATGAGAAATTGATGCGCTGTCTGTCAGTGGAAATTCACTGTTTAAGGAGTGTCAGTTGGCGAAAATGTTGTTTAAATGATTTAAGTTGCATGTAGGCGTACACACACACACACACACACACACACACACACACACACACACACACACACTATTAAGTAAAACTGACATTGATTAAAAAAAAGAAACGAAAGATGTTTTTCCCCTCCACAGCTGGTGTGGCGGAGCCCCAGCGCCCCCTATGGGCCAGCTGCTGCTGGTAGCAACTGTAGTCTTCATTACAACAGTACTGTACTAATGGTACTGTAACAATGACCATATGAATGGTTTTGTTTTTGTCCAGCCTGTGTTAGTGTCAGGGATCCATAAACGATTGAATGCCGGTCTGTGGAAAGCTGACTCCTTCAACCAGGAGTTTGCAGACCACCAGGGAGACCTTCTCAACTGTAAAGACCAGGTGGTGTCCAACTCTGGGATCAAGGAGTTCTGGGATGGATTTGAGGACATTACCAGTGAGTTTATCTGCACTTGGTTCACAGTTGTTGTTTGATTGATTATGTAGCTGCTTCCAGACATCACTGATGATAGATAAAAGGTCACCATGAACTACTGAGAAAACAGTGATATGAACTGGATTATTCAGTCTAACCAAACTCCTCTTACGTGTTCAGAGCGGCCCAAGTCCAAGGATGGAGAGCCCATGGTCTACAGACTGAAGGACTGGCCTTCTGGAGAGGAGTTCATGGCCCTCATGCCCTCAAGGTACACATACACCCACTTAACCTCTATTTTTTAACTCCATTACTCCTGTGCTGCTGAATCTCAGTCTTCTACATTGCTAAAAATGCTGATGATGATTAACATACATATCATGACCACAGGTCTTAAGATGCTTAAAAAAATGCCAAAGTGATTGTGAGTCCATCTCTATTTGGTGTTTTTGCAGATATGATGACTTAATGAAGAACTTGCCCCTGCCAGAATACTCAGATCCAGAGGGCAACCTCAACCTGGCCTCCCACCTTCCATCTTTCTTTGTCAGGCCAGATCTGGGGCCAAGACTATGCTGTGCCTATGGTAGGAGGGAAATTAACAGCAGCAATGATTTAGTTCACTTCAATTTTTCGATTTTTGAGCTTCATTAGTGATTATTGACTAGTTTGTGACAAACATTTCAATACTGCCTTTAATCTATTGGCAGTTTGAATTATTGGATAATTGTGTGCTTTTACCCATGGATATGTATGTAGTTCAGAATGATTTCAAGTTGTCTGATCACCAAAGATTCCACTTAATATCAAGTAGAGTAAATTTTCTGTCCCACTGTTTCACTGCTGTTGCTTTATGCACACATTTTTAATGTTGCAGTCCATATTTTTTATAATGCTTTTGTCCATTTTTTCCATTTAAAATGTTTGATGCATATAGAATCCCCCTCTGCCCTTGGTCTTCTGAATCAGTTGTTTGTCTCCCCGTAGGTGTGGCTGCGTCTCAGGACCAGGACTTTGGAACTGCCAACCTCCATGTGGAAGTCTCAGATGTTGTTTCTGTTCTGGTCTATGTAGGAGTAGCCAAAGGCAATGGAGTCCTGTCCAAAACTGGTGAGGTTACATCATCAACTTAAAGACTGGGTGGACTAACATGAAAATATTGTCAATTAGTGAGCACAGGAGGGAAAGAATACAAAGAAAACACAGAAGAGATAGGAGGAATGAAAAAAGGTGTCAGACGTCATCACCCTCTTAATCTAAGTTGGAGTAGCCAAAGGCAGTGGGGTCTTACCCAGCTTCTTTAACAGTGCAGCTAAATGCTGCTGTCACCACTCATTGGGACTGCTGGAGCTCTATGAAAGACTAACAGCTACATTTTACAACCTCTCCTCCTCCCCCACTCACCATAATTGACACTGGGAACTGACACTGAACACTAATACTGTGTCAAGCTGCTGCTTTAGCTGTGTATGCAGTCGACTGATAGAAAGTAACAGTCTCCTGTTGACTTGAATATCTTGTGTGCAATGGTTTTATTCTTGTCAGCACAGTGTGATCAGGGAAATACAAAAATGGATGCTGAAGGAAATGGATGCTTTAAGAACCACAACTGCAGTCACCGTGGTCCTTAATGGAGGATAAATTAGAACATACACAATTGAAAGATGAAAACACAATTAAGTACTAGCTAGATGCCCAATTAGCAGCCACCTCTCAGTTTCCTCTGGTGTTGTCATTTTTTTTCAGCCTTGCCTTGTTAGAAAACATAATGCATGCATTATGTATAAATTATATTTTCAACGAATCAAAGTCTATGTGGATAGAATAGTTACTCTAAGTGTGGGGTTTAAAAAAAAGAAACTTTTGTGTGTGTGTGTGTGTGTGTGTGTGTGTGTGTGTGTGTGTGTGTGTGTGTGTGTGTGTGTGTGTGTGTGTGTGTCAGGTTTTTTTCAGTGTCACTGGTTTTCAGTTTCAACATTCTGTCATGTTTTGGCATGGAGAGGAGGGGTTTGAGGGGAGGGGCAGAGAGAGAGTGATATGATGATTAGCTAAGGTTAGAGCTTGTTCCAGCAGACCACAGCCAGACCAGCACAACATCAGTTAGAAGTGAACTTTAACCCAGACAAGTTTATGTGGAACAACAACGTCTGAGTGAAACACACTTAAAGTACTTGCGGATTGGTAGTTTCAGGTGAACTCATGGAAGCCAGTGCTGTATGCTCGGTGCATGGTTGGTCCAGAGGAGTGACATTTTGTCATTGTTGTACAGATATGTAAATCATACTCTCTTTGCCCCTTGTTCAAACCCCATCAAAATCAAGGAAATGTATCTAGTTAGGCAATTTATTCAGCAAAAAGCCTCAACATTGTAAGCTATTGGATGAAGTTTTGCTTTCTTTTCTATGTATCGTATCATTCTAAACTGAATAGCTTTTTGAGAGCGGAGAAGAGCAACTAGATAATGAATGATTATTTGATAAATTAGAAAAAAATGTTTTTGAAAATGTGAAAATAGTGATTGAATGCAGCCTTAGTAACATGAGTGTGTGCCTGCTTGTGTAGGAGTGTTGAAGCGTCTGGAGGAGGAGGATCTAGATGAGGGGGTTCGGAGAAGGCTCAAAGACTCCAGCGAGACACCGGGGGCGTTGTGGCACATCTATCTTAACAGAGACATGGACAAAGTCAGAGAGTTCCTGCACAAGGTCAGCACTCTGAAAAAGATACCGAATAATTGCAACAGTTTAAGATGTAGCAAATGCCAGTACAAATACTGACCTCACTAACACTTCCCTCTTCCCCTGCTCACCTACCACCACCTTAGCTCTGCAAGGAGCAGGGATTGGACGTGTCACAGGACCAGGACCCAGTCAGAGAGCAGGGATTGTACTTGAGCAGGAAGCAACGTCAACGGCTGCTGGATGAACACGGAGTTCAGGGCTGGACTGTAGTTCAATTCCTGGGAGACTCTGTGCTCATTCCAGCAGGGGCCATGCACCAGGTATATACAACCCCCATTCAGTTGGGACGCATAAATGAAACGGAATGTGATCATTTGATGGTACAATATTACGATTGGGTATGAAAGGAGCATCCTTAAAAGGCTCAGTAGTTCACAAGCCAGGATGGAGCGAGTTCACCACTTTGTGAACACATGATTGGATAAAGGATATTACTACATGGACTCAGCGACACTTCATAAAAGGATTATCGGTGAACAGTTTGTTTACAAATGATTTAATTCTGTTTTTATTTACATTTTATGCAGCATCCCAACTTTTTGGAAATCAGGGTTATAGAATATTTACATTTTCACATATGCCCATACACTCACCTCTCATTGGTAAAATAAGGAAAATGTTCTCCCTTTTTCAAAGATAGGGCCTACACTGATTGTTTGTATTTTTGTCAGTCATGCTTAATTATGAAAACCATTTCAGGTGCATTCATTTTCATTTCTATCAGTGCTTTAAATGTTTGTTGTCTGAGTGCTTGTGCCTGGTAGACTTCGTTGTCAGGCTATGTCAAGCAGAGTCCCAGCAAACCTGTATCTTACTTGTTGAAGTGATAGTCACCTAACATGCATTGTCACTGCCTTTTTCCACTTTTTTACATAAATTTGAACCCCATTTTTGCACCAGTAGATGCCATAAATCACATATTCTTTTAATGTAGTTTTCACTGAGTTCATATTGAATGTATTTCAGATTTCGGGGTGTTTTTTTGTAAACTGATGTGATTCTGCACAATCTCATGATGATGTCCTTCATGTTTTTATACCTTTTCTCACATATGACATGTTATATTGTTGAAATTGTGAAGTAACACCATTCACTTTCTTTGTCATATTCATATGACAGTTTTGATTGTGTCCAGTTATTATCTGAGTTCAGGGGTCAGTGAAGTTTCCTCATATCCTCTCTCCATCTCGCCTGTCAGGTCCAGAACCTTCACAGCTGTGTTCAGGTCATCAATGACTTTGTGTCTCCTGAACATGTGGCCAACTCCTTCCACCTCACCCAGGAGCTCCGGCCCAATAAGGAGGAGGTTAACTACGAGGATAAACTACAGGTGATGAATCAGAGTTCTTTATTTAATTAAAAAAATGAATGAATGTCTCGCATTGATGTTATTAATGTTAGTTTGGCAGTGCATCAGTGTAACTGGCATTGCAGCTTAAGGCAACATCTGTCATCTCTATCACTGATTCAGTGACTCTCCTGCCTCCTGTCTCACTTGCTATAGCAGCCTGCCTTTCACTTTTCTTTAGAGAACATTTGTGTGTGTGTGTGTGTGTGTGTGTGTGTGTGTGTGTGTGTGTGTGTGTGTGTGTGTCACTCAGTATGAAATAAGGGAGGACAGAATGAGTCATCATCAGTGATGTTCCCTGGACATCGAGTCCCTCTGCTCTAAATGCACTCCACATTGTAAGCAAGGTGTGAGTCAGCATCCAGCTTCTGTCTGTCTGTCTGTCTGTCTGTCTGTCTGTCTGTCTGTCTGTCTGTCTGTCTGTCTGTCTGTCTCTCTCTCTCTCTCTCTCTCTCAGTGTGCGTGTGTGCTCTGGTGGTGTACACATTGACAGACTGCAAGGGAGGAAAAAAACAAAGAATCAAGGATGCAAAGAATCATGTTCATTTAAAGTCCATCTAGAATGTGCACAAATGAATCGTGTATTATCATAACTGTAAACCATTCATCTGTTATGTTACTTAGCTAACAGTAGCTAGCTATCATCAATGAATGTCAGCCTATCTTTTGTAATGCCCTGGAACCAGCTATAAAACTGTGTGTCTGGAACTGGTTGATGATGTTGAGAAAGCAGCAAGCAGCGACACTGTAGGCCAAGCAGTCAGCGTGTTCTGAGCAGACGTGTTGGACAGGCACTGCACCAGTGAGCATTGATAGATATGTAAGTGGTGTCGTAGATGGAACTAAACCTCGCTTCTAGAGTCAGTAGGAGGAATGAAAAAGAATTGCTTCTCAACAAATCCGTTTTTTATTCATTAGGAACTGGCTCCATCGTACAACTAGTTTTCCATACCCAGTTGTACAATTACATAGTTTTCAGTCAGGGATGATGCCTGTCTAGATGCGCAGAATCAGGATCACGACAGCACAGTGCTGCAGAGATGCTTTTTCTGGAGGCACATTGTCAGTGCAGAGGAACTCTGAAGCTCTGTCAGAGTGGATTCTTCTACTCAGTCCTGATGGTTCCAGATGTCTTCCATATTACAAGGATGGAGCGTTTTTGAATTGTTTATCATTTTTTAATGTATTTTTCTCTGATCTATATGTGAACACAGCCCGTACAGATACCTGCATGGAGTTTCCTGGACTTCATGTCTCAGGTTTTCTTTCAGTGCCCTGACTGTGGGAGTGTATGAAGACTTGTGTGTGTACCGTAAGAGTGGATGAAAATGGCTGAGTACTGTATGTGTTCAAAATAATGTCACTCATCATTACTCATCTCACATAAGTGCACTCAAATCACATCGTAGATGCAGCTCAGGAACACTGAAACAGAAGCAGCTCAGAGTGTCACACAGCTGAAGCCTCGTTTTATCAGAATCAGAATTCCTTTATTTATCCCCGAGGAGAAATTGGTTTTGTTGCAGTGCTCCTTACAAGGATAGAATTAGAATAACATTAGAAAAGAAAGAAAAGAGACAGAAATATATATCTAAAAAGCAAGTATAAAAAACAAAATATTTATATTGAGAATATATATGTATAACAAAATATACCACAAAATATAGAACAGAATGTAAAACAATATATATATATACTGAGAAAAAAAATAAACAGTATATACAAACGGGTGTGCAAAGTTGAGATGAGTTGTTTGAGCACCAGATTCATTTTTGAATGTATTTTTGCACAGAACAGGACCGTGACTTTTGTCCTCCATCACTTACATAGGATATAAGGGATCACTTAATGTCCACTATGAACAGGAGGAACAATTCCAGCAAGCAAAAACAGTGTCAGTGCTCCTTTGGACACCTGACTTTTGTTTTAAGACAGCTTCAGTTGTGAAGCTATCCTTCAAACACTGATACTGTGTGTTCACATGTGATGGACAGCACTAACAGGCAGCAGCCAAATCACTGACGTGAGCAATGAAACTCTTGTGGAATAAGTGCAGCTGTGACAACTCTTTCTCCTCCTCCTCCTCAGGTGAAGAATATCTTGTACCACTGTGTGAAGGAGGCGGTGAGCTCTCTGAAGAGAGGCGGCTCTGAGGAAGACAACGAGGAAGAGAACTCATGACACCCCCTTGACCTCGTCCACACCTTCCAGAGAGGGACACAACTCTCAGCACCTCGCTCTCCCCACACCCATCTCGTCATGTGGAGGACTGCGTCATGTGACCACAAGAGGTGGTCAGGTCAGAGCTGGTCATGTGACCCAGGGGGCATAACGGTGTGAGGTGCACCCATATCACACATCCAGGTGGCCAGTGAGAGGCACACTCACCTCCATCAACACCCCAAACCTTTAGTGCCAAGAAGAGACAAACACAAGACCAGGAGCCGCTGGACTGACAGGGATTAAACCTCAGATACCACACCCTGTGATCCAGAGACTCACAACACAGCGTGTTGGATGGAAGCTTTAAAAAAAAAAAGCCACTAAGATGGAGTGAAACAGCACTACAAGCCTCCACTGAAACAAAACTGAACTCTTTAGTGTGACTGATGGTGCATCCCGCTAAGATCCAGTTTCCATAGAGACTCAGACTGTCCTGTAAGATAGAGTTCACAGGCGTTATGGCAGCAGCAGTGATGACGGAGACACTGCTGCTCTCTCACTGTAATCTTCTGTGGATTATAAAGGCCAGGAGGTTTAATCCCTGTCTGTTGCAGCAGCCCACACAACGTCTTGGACAGAAGATATCGCTGATCCAAAAGCATCACCAGCAGCAAGCAGCATCAGGATCAAAACTGTCATCTCTGCTGTTTAAAAAAATCAAAAAAAAAAAAAAAGATTTGAGGGGAAAAAATGCAAAACAGAAATCTCAGATGTTTCAGTCAGCAGACAGCGAGCTCTGCTGCTCCCTCGTTTTGGTGTTCCTTCTGTAATTTGTCTGTTCTCGTCCTTTTTTTCTAGTTCTGTCTGTTGCTGTTTTGTTCTTAAATTTCTTTTTCATACGAACAGTTTTATTTCCTCTGTGAAGATGTATTTATTTTATAGCTCTATGATATGCGATGTTATTGAGACAAAAAGCATTAATGTAAATGTGACTTGTACAGTTTTTTTTTCTTTTGCTATGTGATTTTCAGTTGTAATACGGCTCTACTGTGATGGAGAACACACACATACACTCACACACACACTCACACACATACATACACACGCACACACACACACACACACACACGCGCACACGCACACGCACATGCACACACACACACACACACACACACACACACACACACCAGCTAATGCCTGTAACTTTGGGAAATGTTGATGCTCTACAGTCCTCATGCCATAAATAAATTTTTTGAAAATGAACTGCCAAACTATTGTAAAGACTGTTTAAAGATGTATTATGTAAAGAAAGAACAAAATGGCTTATACACTTCAGCATTTTATGAAAAAAGTATTTGCTGTAAAATTGAGACATTTACATAAAAGATGTAATTTATTTAAGAAAAAAGATAAATTGTCTTGTTTTTGTTTGTTAAGATTTACTATGGTGAACTTTTGAAGTTAAAAGATGAAATAATGAAAAAGTTTACTATAATGTGTAAATATATACATATATACATTCACTGAGGTATTTTTTTAAAACATGGCTTGCTTCAATTTCAAATTTTAAAGTGCAAGTGTTACATGCTTTGTACATTGAAGTTCAAAAGGGTTTTACATTTTCCATTAAAATGGATTTATCAAACATTTTGGTGTTGTTTTGATTCTCCCTCCTCGAACATTCGGACAAAGACACTAGAAATCCAGTGAATTTGATGAGAAACGGATCTTAGAATGAACAGTTTGACAGAACATTCTTTGTTGTTTCATTGAGTAGATTGGATGACGATAATAGACTTAAAAAATACACCCACACTAAAAGTTCAGTGGACTGAAATCTACATGGACATACACTAATAAGCTCTAAATTTCTCAAATCAAACAAACGCACATACTGGAAATACAATACATGAAGTGTTTTACACGTCACAAAAATCACTTTCAGAAAGGAATGAATGTCTTTTATTTTGTGTCAGTAATTGAATTACTTATGTATGATTGGGTGAGTGTGTAATTATGGAAAGCACATCACACAGCTGACAAATAACAAGAAGCTATACATACAGGTGATAGTGCCCTTAAAAAGATTTTTAAAGAAAATGGGAGTAATGTGTAGAAATAAAAACTAAGTGTGCTATGTATTGAACATGTCCATGTGACTCGGACTGTGTGCTCGTCACCTTTAGGTGGTGCTGTTATTCCATCTTATGTCAGAGGTGAGGCACCATCCCTCCTCCACCAGGCTCGGAGACACAACATCCTGGTAAACTGAACAAAAGAAGAAAAAACAAAATCAGAGCTGACTTCTTAAATCAAACTCAGGCGTCGTGTTTGCTGATGCCTCTCCAAGATCCAGCAGTGATTGAAGGTGAGTGCAACTAATCGAAGCCTTCTTTGCCCAGATTTAGAGGACACCACCATTCTTTGACACCCCATATTGTGTCCTTGTGACTTTTTCAGTGACAAACTGAAGTATATTCATAGCAGACAGCACACTATGCATATTTAATATGGCCAATTTTCAAGTGTGCTGTTGATACACACTATTCTCCCATAATGCAGTGCACAAACATTGGCAGCTGGTTTCAGGTACTGAGCAACTTTTAACTGGAATAAACCACTAACTGTCCTCAAACTAGAGTCCTACATGGACATTTTAAATTTATTGCCTGATTTTCTGATTTTTTTAGGTTTCTTAGAAGTGTTTTCATGAATTCCTTGTTTCTTGTGTAATTGTGTTGTTTCTGTTTGCTGATTGTGTTCTTTTGAATGTGTCTTGTTCCCAGGTTTCTCTTGGAAAAGAGATCTTCCTCACAGTGAGACTGCCTGAATACATAAAGATGAAGTAAGTGAAAAAAACATGTTAAAAAGAAAAAAAGACAACAGAACAGTAATGTGACTATCAACAGATAAACGCATTTGTATCTGAGAGAGCTGCTGTGGCGTCAGTGTCGAAGTATTGGTCTTTTATTTTCAGTGCCACTGCGCCACCATCAGGTTTGGATTAGAACTGCCCTTACATGCAGTACTCAGACTTCACCAGAAGAGAGAAATGCAGAGCAATATTATTGTATATATGAATATTAACTCTTACCACTCTGTGTTTATAGCTCTAGGATCAATTATTGCATGACTCAGATTACTGCTGAACTGACACCAGACACATTGATCCTAATGCATTTTGAAACCATGCACTTTGTACTCTTCACTCGTGTCTGTACATGAATGATAATACGTTACAAAACTCAAATCCAATTTCAAAATTGAAAGTCATTTTCAATGAAAAGACCACAAACCAGTTGACACACAATAAGACGAGAGTTTGCAGGGCCCTTGGATTTGATAGGAATATTGCTTTTCTTTTTGTCAGATATTACTTTGGGTTGTATCTTGTAAAAAGAGAATGGAAACATTGTCAGAGTCCAAAGCTCTGTCTGGAGATAAGACCTGATCACCGATTCAGGTGGCACGGTGATAACGGTGGTAACACTGTAGCCTCACAGCTAGAAGGTGACTTAGTTGCCTGCTGCTCGAGGAAAGGGCCCTTCTGTGTGGAGTTTGAATGTTCTCCCTGTGTTCACCTGGAGTATCCTCCATAAAAAAACCCACTAAAAACATGCAAGAAGATCACCACCTGACCAATGGTGACAAAAAGGAACTGGGCCCCTGGGCGCCGCTGTCGGCTGGCAGCCCACTGCTCCGGGATGGGTTAAAAGCGGAGAAAACAATTTCACTTAAGCATGACGTGTGCAGTTTCCCCTCTAACTCTGCATGTTGTGTTGTGATTAATAAAGTGATGTCTTCTTCTTCTGATGCTTTGTAGCATCAGGTGCCAACAACAGCACAGATATACTGTA